>NC_056729.1:398920455-398995455 GCF_019279795.1 Protopterus annectens | reverse complement strand
GACAATGCAACACCCTACTATGCCTGTGGCATGTGCATTAGATGCATATCCCTGTGGTACCACTGTTGGGATATACAATTGGTTGTATCGCAGTTGTAGCCAATGTGTGATGATGGGTATGTCAGAGTGTCATCATGGGTATAGATGAGTACAATATCCATTGTGGGATGTGTGTACTGTGTACACTGTCATTACACCATGGTACAGCCAGTATATGTCCCATGTACCACTGTACTGTGACCACTGTCACCATCAACCGTACAGGTAACTAATACCACAAACCAGCCCAGTTATGCACGTGCTGTGTGCAGCATACCTGTAACACATTGGACACACTGACAAGTTAGCACAGATAGGCCCAGGTCTCTTGGATGTGTGTCTGCCTGTTATGTGTCTGTTAATGTGTATATGATGGTATGTCACACTATGTATTGTCCATATACAACCATTACATCCACCATTACCATACTGTACATGTGCAGCGGTTACCATTGTTGCCTCACAGCAAGAGGTTCTCCTGTTCGATTCTCGCCTGGAGAGCCTTCTGTGTGGAGTCTGCATGTCCTCCCTGTGGTCGAGTGACGTATAAAGACATGCAGGTAGGTGCGTGCGTGAATGGGTGTGCCTTCTTTGAAGGTTGGGCATCGGGCTGACAACTCAGCACCATAAAAATCCACAGCTAATAATTAGCAGACTGGAGTTCCACTGTGGCGACCCCTAACCGGGAAAAGCCAAAAGACAAGACATGTCTGGGGATGTTCTGCATGTAACATGTAACCTGGAACACACCTCATCCCAAACACTGTGTGATGTGTGCAATGAAAGCCATACACTTCAGTAGAACTACATACCTAGGTAGGGGTCTACCCCCAGTATTGCCAAGTAACAGTGCGCGTGTATGTGGATGGGTCTACATCAGGTTGCTGATTATACATGTCCCAGTGGTCACATGTCCATGTGGCACAGGCAATAACTGTTATACAAACCTGTGACATGTGTTCAACTGTACACTGGATATGTCACAGCCATCGTGTCAACACAGTGCCATACCCCTTGTGGAATATGAATGCAAACCATCCTCCTGCTGACACATGCATACCTATGACACAAATGGATAACATTATGGAGACTACAATCACCCAGTGTTGCTAACAGCTATAATGCATCATTGCTGGACAGCTACACTACATGACATGTATGCATAAAACATTACTCCTGACAACATGTTACACTGCAGTACATTTGGTACACTGTATTACAGTCACCGTGTGCATCAGAACCATATTGGCCTATCCCTGCAACAATGTTATGGATGACAGGGATGTGGCATAGGTATCATCATATGCACAGGGTGTGTTGTTGGTTTGCCAGAGACTGAGGGTGGGCCATATGTTTGACACCATGTGTGTGGGTAAGGGATGTAATTAGTTAAAATGGATGTGGTGATGTGGTGTCTGTAGGTTTGGGGTTGCCCTAGCTGTGTTCATATAGTGTGTGTGGGTGTGCATGCACACAGTTCTGCCATGTGGCTGCCCTATACAGGTGTTTTTTGGACAGCTGCAGATCATACCTGGCATGGTGTGCAGTTCACTGCCTCCGGCCATGGACACGCGGACTGCGCCTGCAAGGGGTTCCATGGGCACATCCAGGTACAGGCCTCGATGTGCTACTCTCCCCTGATGATGACAGATGTCTGCTGGAACCAGGTCCCTCCTGGGTGTGGCCAGGGCCATGTGCACGTGGCCTGCTGTGGTGTGGTGTGGACAGCACCCCCCCCCTGAAGTGCTGGGGCTGGTACTGCCACTACAGGAGTGCCTTGGTGTCCTAGCACATCCACGCTGACCACCAGCTGTTGCTGTTGCTGGCCTACGTCCATGCAGCTGTCACTGCACTCCCACCACATGTTCAAGCACGGACAAACCACGGTCGATGAGGCCCATCATCTCACCCAACCATCTATCCATGACCTTGGTATAATCACTGAGGGCACCAGACAGTTCATGGAAGTTGCTACTTGCAGATGTGAGAGCAGCCCTCTGCAGCCTCAGGCCCTGTCTGGTGTGCAGTTCTTTACATGCCTGCACCCCCATGACAGTCTGAATCATGTGCCTGGTGGTACCAGTTGTGGAGCTTCTGCCAGGGGCATGATGACCAGCGGCCCTACCATGAGCACCCCGGTACATCTGCCTATGTGGTGCCCTGCTGGACATCCAGCTATGCCTGCTGTGACCAGACAGAGTAGGCATGGATAGCACATTCTCCTTTATACTGCCACCAACCACCAACTGTCCCTCTGCTATGGCCAATGGTGATGGGGTATGTATAGGCAATGTAACTGTGTGCAGGGTTGGGGTGGCTAAGAGGGGGATGTCAAACGATGGTGCAGTTTCAGCCCCTGACAACCCCACCTGTGCCTCAACAGTACTATCATCATCTTTGGTGTCTGTACAGACACCAACATCAGATTGCAGTAGGAGGGACCCTGACCCACCTTGCCACTTGTAGGGTAAGACAAGAAACGTACTTTAAGACCTGTACAGCATTGCATAACAGTACACATACACACACACACACACACACACACACACACACACACACACACACACACACACACACACACACACACACATTCCATCTGCATACCTACCTGTCTGCGATTTTACAGACAGTCACATGTTTATTCACATAAGTTCCCCATCCTGCATCACACCTGGTAATATACACACATTAATACCACTCATTAATGTATCATTCCTCTAACTGCCTAGACAAGTGATCACAACACAAGACCTGTTACTCCATTACCCCCTTGACCTGAGTGGAGTAGGTTTTACATGGCCTCACTGCTGTCATTCAGTGTTCACTCTGTGTATGTCCAGACATCGTGAGCATGGTCCCTATATGTGAGGGGCTACTATGTTCACTCCATAATGTCATACACTGGAGTGTCATGTTTAAGTATTGCTCAGTACATGCCAGATCTGCTGCTCAATCAACCTATCATGTGACAACTGTAATATATATGGATACACACCCTGGTATCGTCTAGTAATTCCCCAATGCATGTGTAGTGCTGCATACATGGATTGTCGTTCACCTCTGCTGATTGCGATATTAAGGGTATACCTGGTGTCTACTTTCCCTCCCAATGCATGTTCCATGCTACAGACCTTATTATACTATCAGCTGTCCTGTGATTACATATCGGATAAGTATTCCTGGTGTATCATGTGTCAGTCCATATCCATGTACTTCACAATCCTAAAGGGAACTGCTGCTGTATGAACCACCCCACAATCACACATGTGCATACATGGACACTCACACAAACACACACACATGCACACACACATCCTACATGCATCAACCTCCCTCCAGTCCACCAGATTGCACCTACAGACAAAATAACCCCCCCACATACACACACACACACACACACACACAGGTGTGGTTGAAAAAAATAGTACACACAGTCCTCCCATTACCCATTTGTCAACATGCATAACATATGGTACTCAAAAGCATGCAGTGCAGCTATAGTCAATCCATGCTAGCAATAGTATACATGTGTGTGATGCATGGGCGGTGATGCCCCTTCCCTTGGAAAACACTGCAACCATGTACACAGTATTGCTGTGCACCTGTTCTGCACCCTGCCATGTACTGTTCATCAAACCTCACAGGTGTATAACCCATTGCTGAATGTGTAGTACTGTGTCAGTTTTGTCTGCTCTAATGCTCACAGCCCCTATGTTTTTCAGCGACACATACCTGGGATGATATGTGGACAGATGTCATTTGTGAATGCCTGATGTCTGGTTTACAGATCTCAACATCAGCAGAGCATGTATGACCAATCCAATACTATTACACTGACAACTGTCAGATCATACAGTGGCTATGGGGAGTGTACACACCCTTATTGATATGAAGCAGTCTTCCTTGATCTGCCAAGGGACCAGATCACCGCATATATTAACCGTGCATGAGCCTGATATGTGACATATGTCCTGTACATTCACATGCAGTGTCTAAGAAATGTGTTAGGTATGCGGATGCTGACCACGATGCATACACTCTGTGTGTGCATATGTGTGCACGCCCTGATCATGATGGCTTATTTCACCTATTGTTATGTGTACTACAGCAGTCACTATTCCTGGCAGGGGTATACTAGCATGGGCCATCTGCATTTGCCAGTGTATGGTCAGTCTGCCCGACACATGTTACCCAACTCTGCATGATTGCAATTTCTACTCATGTGCACATCCCCTGGTGTTCACACACTTCCGTCGCTATTGCTGTGGGGGTAGGGTTAAATCTGCCACAGTTCTTGAACCTGACTGAGTGCAGGTACAGCCATTCTTGGCATCCTTAGGATCCCTGCTGTAGTGCACTGGTGTGTCATGCTGACACACCCTCCCCACCTTCAGCCTTTTTGCAGATGCTTGACAAGTATGGCCTACATAAGTGTGTCAGTTTGCAGTGTCCCACACACTGAACACCACATGTTACAGCCTAGTCCCAGCTAATGATGTGGACTACAGTAATATGTTATGACATAGTGTAGATCTGTAACAGTTGCCATCGTAATACTGGCATATACACTGTTGTTGCACTGTACAAGGATGATGTTTCACACATGTTCCTACTATAGGCCATGTGTCCCATCATTATGTTAATCCCTGTGGAAACATTTCACAATGACAGGATGTTAGTCATCTTGCAGGTGTCTGACTTAGCCTTCCGATACATCATCATGGTCACCACTGTGATGCAGTGCATTTAACAGCAACAATACATGAACATGTACAGCATGCATTATGGGTAGGTGTGTTAGATGTGTACATGGAGTATACCACAGCCATTACATTCCCAGTGTATTGGCAAGCATCAACATAAACAATACTCACTAGCTACAGGCTGCTGCCTTACTGGTGTATCAGAAGGACCTACATAAGAGTGTGAGAGATGCAATGTCAGTGGCCACAGCTGTGGCATTGCTACAGGGTGGGTGTAGCATTACAGTACGTAAACAGTACAAGTCCACAATACTACCACTTATGCGCATCTGTTTATTACTACTATGCAGCAACAAGCTATATATATATATATATATCACATGTCAGATATGCATGATCTACCTGTACAGATGTGGATGCATACGCAACAGTGGTCTACTGATGTGCCCTGTTGCCTTACCTGTACGCTCTTCAGCCGGTGTGTGGGTAGCACCCACCTCCACAATGGTGTCTGCCAGTTGTTGCGTGTGCAGATGGACAGGTGCCATGAGGCTGGCGAGGAGCTCCTCAACACATGTCAGGGGGGATGGATAGCAGGACACCCCTGTTGCGAGGTGATCCCCCGAACTGTAGCAGCATGCCAAGCATTGCGAAGCAGGTCAGAACAATGATGCAGACCTGCTCATAACTGTGGTTATGCAGGCCGACATCATTGACCCTGTAGACTAGATCGTTCCACAGGGCGGTCCGCTCCGCTGATCATGGGCGGCCCTGCCAAACAGGACAGGATAGTGCTGGATTAGGTAGTTCAACACAACCTCGTTTTCTGCCACTGAATATGCAGGCAGGCAGCCATGGGACATCTTGCCTGAAAGACATAAAGATGGAAACAGATCTGAGCAACTCATACAGCAAGGTTACCATTGTTCTTAATACACATCTCTGTCACCTCCCACCATATCAGTGACAACAAACTGTTCACACAACTCAATAGGTATGGCTACAGCTTACCTACAAGTGGGACATATATTGTATTGTACCACACTTTGTGCTATGTGTTTGTAGCCATTTTCCCTGTGTGGTCACTATCATTGCTGGTGTGTTATGGACTATTTCACTTGCATGACATTGTCAGGGCCACTATGGTTCCATATATGCATGTGGTATGCTTGCTATGTGATTGCTGCACATCTGACATTCTGTGTTATTGGGGATATCTATGCATGCTGTTGGAAATGTTCCAGGATTGTGTGAACTATTACTATCCACATATGTTCTATAACAGTGACACAATAGCATGTTTAGGGAATAGTTGGCAGCAGAACCACCTTTCCAACCTCATCTGGCCATGTTACCAGGCCACATCACATGTGGGACCCACCCTGGGGCCTCCTCATCTACTGGTCTAACAATACCTTCAGGTGAAACCACCTCAGGGGATTTTGTCACCCCCTGGGGGCACACACAGATGATCTTGTCACCTGAGGTCAAGTCCAGGGTCTGTTCCATAGGGGGCTCTACAGACACATGTGGAATGTGCTACATCACCTTGAGGCACCCAACACACATTCATAGGGTCAACATGTCCCTCCTGCTCAGCCTTCAGGCCAGGCACCTTCAGGGCCATGGACTGCTGTTGTGAGTAGCAATGGGTGGGAGGTGTGTTCTCATTGTTTCCATATGGGGGCCCATGGGGCTTTCACATCGCAGACCACACACACCATCCAGGGTGTTTACCCACCACATGTGTCATTTACCACCCCTGTAGTCTGTCCTCTATATCTACCAACCTGAACTACCTCCACAAATATACCTGCCATCCTTCCCCATATTCCCATTTCTTACTTCACAGACAAGGACAATGTGGTCCCAACAAGGGGTTCACATGTGACATACTCATCCATGTTGCACACACTTACAGCTGTATATCTCTGTGTGTATTGCTATGTGTGCTGCTCCCCCACACATAGCATGCAGCACTGTGGTGGTAATATGGGGGACATGTATTTACATACATATATGTGTGTGTGTGTGTGTGTGTGTGTGTGTGTGTGTGTGTGTGTGTGTGTGTGTGTGTGTGTGTGTGTGTGTGTGTATTTTTATATATATGTAGACACACACACACACATATATATATATATATATATATATATATATATATATATATATATGGGATCCATGCAGATGGTCGAAGTTTCACTTCTTCGAACCCACTTTACTGAGTCCTGACACCATGTTGTGTCAGATCCTGGTTATGGGACTTGCAACAGTTGGTACTGTATGGCAGGGCAGACCTGTTTAGCTGTGGGGGGTGGGTGAATATCAATACGTGCAAGACGTATGTAGCTTGGGCCCCCTCATCCCCATTAATGGTGCCTGTTGCCATATATGTATTTATGTTCTCTTTTATGTCTATAGATAACTATATGTGTATACATATATACATATATATATATATATATATATATATATATATATATATATATATATATGCTTAATATCTATATTGCTGTATATATATATATATATATATATATATATATATATATATATATATATATATATATATATATAGACACCCACACCTCAAGACTGGTGGCAACGCACGATGCATCGGAGACCATCCAAGTGCAATTAACCATAGGCAAGACTGCTCTGCAAATTGAAGCATGTTACAGGCCACCCTCACAAACTCTGGAACCTCACATGGCTTTCCTGAAAACACTAGAGGGGATAAATGTATCACCAAACACCATCATACTAGGTGACTTCAATTACCCTAATATAGACTGGGTACACTACTCAAGCCCAAACACACTAGCCCAAAAGTTCCTGGAATTCATAAACTCAAATGCCATGGAACAGCTAGTTACCATCCCCACAAGAGGAGAAAACATACTTGATCTCATCATCACGAACATGGGAGCACTATGTTCAACACCGGAAGTATACCCTTCACTGGTGAGATCAGATCACAAACTAATCTCGCTGGAGGTCCTCATCCCACCCCCACCTGAAATAAAAAAGACCACAGTAAAGAACTTCTCGAAAGCCGACTTCACACTTCTAAAGACTAGTGTGGTCTCCTTTAAGGCCCCCGAGCCGGCGAAAAACAGTATTCAAGCCGCTAAATCACTTACAAATGCCTTCTACCAGCACCTGCAGGACTGCATGGATAAGGCAATCCCAAGCAAAACAAAGACTCTTTGTACCAAAGGCAAGCGTCCAGTCTGGTGGACCCCAGCCATAAACAAACTCTACAACAAAAGGAGGAAGCTACTACAAGATAGAGCAAAATCATTAAAAGGTAAGACACCCTTGATCACTATAAGTAAAAAACTAAGAGCTCTCATAAAATCATCCAAAGCAAATTTTGAGAGAAAAATAGCTAAAGACTCAAAAGACAATCATAAGGCCTTCTTTAGCTATGTCAGAAACCTGGGAGGAAACTCCCAGATATGTTCAGAACTAGTTCAAAATAATGTGAAGATTACTGATCCTACAGACATTGCCAACATACTGGCTGACAGGTTCAGTGCAAACTTCTCCCCTCCCCAAAAGGAGAGATATCTATACCAAGCGATTGCAGTCCCCAAACATCTCCAACACCCAAGTGAAAACTGCTCTCGCCAAAGCAAAAAACACAGCATCCATGGGACCTGATGGTGTCCCCGGCTGTGTGCTCCACGAACTAAACGATGAATTAAACCCACAGCTAGGACAGCTGTTTAATCATAGTCTTACCTCTGGATACGTGCCCAGGAGTGGCGCACTGCAACTGTGGTCCCACTTCACAAAGGTGGTGCCTCCACCGACCCTGGAAATTACCGCCCATTAGCTTGACAAGCCTTATCTGCAAAGCCATGGAGAGGATCATAATGGACCTCATAAATAAAGACATAGGAATTTGCAGACTTTGGATCCATCCCAGTTTGGCTTTGTCAAAGGCAGATCATGCCTTCTAAACTTGGTTGACTTTTTGAAACAGTCACCAAAGCCATTGATGAGGAAAGGCAGTCCATACAGCCTACCTAGATCTGGCGAAGGCCTTCGATACAATACCCCACTCGGGTATCATTGAAAAACTCATCAGCTTAAATGTTAACCCATACATCACAAGATGGGTTGCAAACTGGCTGAGTGACAGAACCCACAGGATCAGAGTTGCTGGCGCCATGTCAGACTCAAAACCTGTCACAAGTGGTGTACCACAGGGCTCAGTCCTGGGCCCACTCTTGTTTGGCATCTACTTTTCCAGTACAAGCAAACACAGGATGGTTATGGCTGACAAAGTTTGCAGATGACTGCAAACTGGGCGCCATAGTAGAAAACACATCTGACACAGATATCCTACAGAAGGGTCTCACAGAAACGGATAACTGGTGTCAGAGCCATGGCCTAAAGTTAAATGCCAAAAAATGCATAGTCATACCCTTCGGGAAAAACAAGGTTACCCCTAGCTACCAAATAGGTGGCAATCCACTGAGCACAGAAGAAGTTATCAGGGACCTAGGGACACAAGTTGATAGTAGTCTGTCATTCGACACCCATGTAGCCAAATTAGTTAGGAAGACCTTCTACATTGCCCACCTTATCATGAAGGGATTCTCGTCTAGATCAAGGGAGGTCATAGTCTCCCTGTACTCATCACTCATCAGACCAATGATTGAGTATAATGCCCCATTCGGAATGTATCTGGCCCGACACTTGCAGCAGCTTGAGAGGCCACAAAAGTTCCTCACCAAAAGGATAAAGGGTCTCAAACATCTGTCCTATGCTGCCCGACTGAAAGAACTCCAGCTATACTCAGTCGCTTACCGCTTGCTCAGAGGTGACCTTTGCCTAACATACAAGGCCATGTCAAACCCAGATTTGATGAATATGCTTCATCTCAAAAAATCTAGATCCATCAGAGCCACAAGGGCGGGAGACTTAAACCTGGACACGGCTATTAATAGGACGTGTTGGAGGGATAGATTCATCACCCAAAGACTCCCTATGCTGTGGAACAAAATCCCGGTATATGTGAGGCAGAGCACCTCGCTGGCCTTGTTCAAGAAAAATCTTGACCAATGGATGGGAGATCGCAGATATACCCCAGGGATCACCTCAGTGTCACTGCTCGACAGAGGCACAGCAAATAATGGGTATAGTTCCCCATACTAAAGGGGTGGCGTAAGCCACAAAACTATGGGCTAGGCTTGTAAATGCCCTCGGGCAGATAGCCTAGTATGAACCTATGAACCTATGAACCTATATGTAGACATATATATCTATTATGCATATATATATATATATATATATATATATATATATATATATATATATATGTATGTAGATATTTATATATATGTATATATCTATTTAGATATAAATATATTCACACACACATATATCTACATGTTTAAATACATTTCCTGTACTGTTGAATGCCTGTGCTGGATGATATGTTTCAAAAAACATCAGGGTTATGTATATCCGACATGGTTTAGTGGTAAATCACTTTGGCTATGGTATGCAGGATCCTGGGTTCAAGCCTTGCAGAGGTTGTTTATTTTGTTGCTGGGCAGAACAAGGGCCGTTGGATACAGAGTGATTAAGGCACGTTTAAGCAGTTATAAACAGGTTTGTGCAGAGGTAAGCACTGCTAACTTCTGGTTACTATTTCTTATACTCAACTTCTAGATTTCTTAACCTGTGTCGGCATTGCTTACCCCCATGCAAACAGGCTTAAACCTGCTTACTGCTGCTTAAAGGTGCTTACTCCCCCAGTGCTAATTTATTTAAAAGAAATGAAAAAGGGTTGATAGGAAAGTGGAGAAAAGTGGCACAAAGAGAGAAAGAGTATGGAAAATAGCTAGGGATGTGCAGGAAGGTGTAGGGAAGGTTCACAGCTGCCCATTTCGTCTACAGAAACAGCTGTGCATATACACTGAATTTGGAAATAGATTTGAACACTCATACCTCAGAGAGAAGGGTGAGGACAACAATAATATGTTGTTAAGCCAATTAGACCAGATTACATGTGTCCAGTGGACACGTGTGCGAAATGGACAGCTATGTATGGGGCGAGATTTTTTGGGGGGAACAGATTGCCCTTTTTTTTTAGGTGAGAGTGGGATGTTGAGGAGGGATAATAGATATATTTGGGGAGGTAGGTTGGGTAGGTTTACAGACAAGACAAACAAGATGCATACAGGGGCGGTATATGACACATGTGGAGGGTAAACACCTTGTTGGGAAGGGGTGTTGGGAAATCGGAAGCCCATGAGCCCCCTAGTGGAAACAGTGGGACTGAGGTCCCCACTCATGGGAAATCACCATTGCACCTTCACAGCCCCAAAGGTGGCTGTGCTGCGGGCTGCATAGGAGAGCCAGGCTGACCCTCTAGTCGTGACACATGACCCTCAAGCTGGTGTAGCAGATCTCTGACCTCCCTGCAGAGCTTGCTGCACGCCACGACCCAGACCTGGTGATGGGTGACAGGTTCCTGTCCATGCCTGCTCCCGGTCCTGAGTAGTTTTGCTTGACTTATCATTTTTGGGCCGATGCACTAGTCATACCTGTGAGTGTTTTTTTTGCTTAGTTAATACTTCAAAAATAAACAAACTTATCTGAATGACAGGTAATCTAACAATATGTAGCACTGCACAAAACAATATCATCAAATAAAACCAATCACTGTGGTATAATGCAAACATGACAAACCATACTAAAATATAAATAAACTACCTATGATCAAGAAAAACGACATCCACAGCACTGTCATCAATTACCACTCCAAAATTACATCTTCTGAAATTACAGCAACCCCATCCAAATGACTGCTCCACTTTCAACACAAATAACTCCTCAAACAATGTAATGAAATGTATAGCTCTTATGTTGGAAATATTTGCCTAATAACTCCTGATGAGGGGGTACCACCCCTATACACAGTTATACAGGAAAAAAGATGAGACGTACCACCAAGGCTGTCGTGAGACAAACACGTCATGTTAAAAGCCAAATTCTTTAACACAAACAGATAAAAATCCAAGTAGCATAAAACTAGCACTTATCTACCCTGAACCTTGTTCTATGCTACTTGGATTTTTATCTATTTGTATTAAAGAATTTGGCTTTTAACGTGACGTGTTTGTCTCATGACAGCCTTGGTGGTATGTCTCTTTTTTCCTGCATTTCTCTACTTGTTGAGACCACCTTTTATAACGTAGTGTTTTTGTTTTTGTGTATTTTGTATACACAGTTATAGTCACCTAACCACATCCACAGTGAAACACCTCAGTTTATATCAGTCAAAGGTATATATCTAGATTATACCATAAATCAAAAAATGCACACAATTTGTGCAGCAAAATCTGCAGTTGACAAAAGCATTTCTTAACAAAATTAACTGCAATCACACACACATATATTATACAAACACATATATAAATAGATATATTTATATATATTTTATACATGTACACACATATGTATATAGATACATATAAATATATGACTACATCTGGCAAAACTGTTTTTTGTTTTTGTGCTTCTGGCATATTATCAGCATTTTATCTACACCCCTGACATGTAAACAAAGCTACTGAAATGTCAGTAAACTAACCACATTTACATTACTTACTAAAATATTTACACACTGTAGACATGAAACACAGATGATGCCCCATACAAAAAACATCCTAGCCCACTTAAAACAGCCCATTAAATCAAAATCTATTCATAGTAAAATAAAATAAAATAATATAAAATAAAATACAATAAAATAAAAATTTAACAAACAGTTTGACTATATTTTCCCTTCACTATGTTTCACTACAATGGAAAAAATGCATATATAATATCTACCTAAACATCCACCAAAACACCACCCTACAAAATAGATCCTGTACATATGGTCAGGGTATGATTCCTCAAGCATCAGTTGCCCAGAAAAAAGGATAAACTGTAGCATCTGCTTGCTTGAAAAATATGTTTTTTTTTTTTTTTGCACTGAAGAAAAGAATGTAGCAGATTGCTACAGTTTAAAAAGATAAAATAACCTTTATTGTTGTTCTTCTTTGAACATGAAAAGCTTTTTTGTTTGTTTGACAGTGCCAGATATGGGGATGGCCCCAGGTGCCAAAGTGGCTAGGTATACCTCTGATAATACTGAATGCCTTAAGAAGGCTGAGATTAGCCACATGGAGAGGAATACTCCCCATCAATGGCAGCAGTCACACCCTCAAGAACATCAACCAAATTCAGCAAGCAAGACCTACCCTTCATAAAATTATACTGACTAGGAGTGAATGTTTGTCTAAAATCCATTTTATGATTTTAAAGATAATGGGATAATAATTTCCATGATCAGTTGCAAAACTGTTCTTAGGAAGAGGCACATCCCCCTCTTTTTTCTTTTATCTCACAACAATTACAAGTTGCTTAACAAAGACAGCTAACATTAGAGCTAAGAAAAGTTGCAGTGTTTGTCTTAACTCTTACGTAACATATTTAAGTTTTGCTTTCTACTCTTTCAGCCAGTGCAATGGGGCTATAATTTTGATTTTATATTTTTCTTTTTTGTCTGCATTAAATTTAAAATATTTTATTGTGCTAATATAGTATATTTGTAGAATGTTATCTGTGTAATATTTATTATAGCAGACATGATAAATAGTCATTTTTATTGATATTTTCCCATATGTATACCTTATTTGGTGCTGAGTTCACATTACTGGATGCTCATAAACCTATTTTAAGTTAGTAATTGCTGTGATCTTTAACTCAGCTACCTTTACTCTTTCAGGTACTTCTGATGCATAGGTAGCAATTAATTGTTCCACAATGAAGTATAGAAGTTGAGAACCCTTTGATTCTTTCATTAACCGAACATCTCATGTTTAAGGAAATTGCATACTTATGATTCCAGCTAAGCACTGTAAACTACATAATAAATCAGTTGCAGTGTTACTATTTTTGTGTAGTTAAATAACCAAAATCTAAGTCAGTTCCTCATATCTTTGCCCCTATCTTTTGTTACTCTAGGTGATTTATGATTCCTGCATTGGTGTCTGATCTTTGGGCCAGACACCTTTCATCTATATGAGCTCCTATGGCTAGCACTTCTGTCAAATTGACTCTGCTGGCAGCGTCCCTACAATCCAGCCATACTTCCAGCCCTAAGCAATTAAAGGCCGGTGTATTCCTTTGCCAGTTGTAGCTTATAATTGTACCTTAAAGCTGTACCCAGACACACACACACACACACACACACACACACACACACACACACACAGAGCTACCATTTCATTTAGCATTTGTCTAACCGATTTGACTGCTGTTAAAATCTGATCATCTGCATGTAATACATCACAATTAATACAGCATTATCATATTTGCATAACATCAAAGAACTATTCAGCTTAATTACACTGTCTAAAGCAATCTCTCACCCATTATATCCAGCTATAGTTGTTCTAACCCAGACATTTTCATAAAAAAAAAAAAAAAAACCTATGTTGCTACTGCATCGCATTTAATTTAGTTTTACTCTTAATTCCTTTGCAATATATGTCTAATCATACAGTAAACTCTACACCAATATACCTATCTATTAATACTATACACACAGATGGCATTCTCCTAGCTAAAGCAAATATCCTCAATCTTCCTCATTGAACCTAATGCAATCTATCCATCCTCTGGCATAAAATACACACATTAACACTGTATGATATATGTATGCATAAACTCTGCCCTTTACATCCTCAGCCATCTGCAAAGAAGATGTATACTCTGCATTAAAAAATAAATAAATAAATTATCTCCACTGAACTCTGTTGATCCACACCTAAACATAAGTACTAATTGCTTCATAAATGGCACTACTCTTATTCCCTAAAGATCTCCAGTGGCACAACCATAATGGGTTAAAATTCATAAACCTAAATGTACAAAGTATATGCAATAACACAGCACTGCTTCATGCTTGGACTAGCCATTTTAGTCCAGACATTATTGCAATTGCTTGGACCTGGCTAAAATCTCATAATAATGGATTCAGAGTTTCAAACCACATGACAACAAACTGCCCACAAAAGAGCAAGAGTTCTCCACTACTCAAACTTGTATCCTTCACTACAAACAATTACCTGCCTCCTGACTATGTGGTCTCTAACATGAATAAAAATAAACAAAATCAAAAGCTTTGTACCTGTATAGTGTATGCACCTCCTATCCCTAACAACAGGTAGATTATATGTTCATGGCTATCAGATAATTTCATATCTAATACCCAATTAATAATCCTTTGTTACCTTAATGAAGTCTGTCAGTGTGTAGCTCATTGCAGCACACATATACCCGCAAGTTCAATTGTAAGCCCTCACTCAACTAATCATTTCAACTAGAAATGATAAAACATCTAAATGAGAAAGTATACTGGATCTGATTTTTCTTCAACCCTAAGTAACATGAACTGATACAAACACAGATCCTTTCTTTGACACCTCACCTACCTTTGCATGTTATTTCCATGCAACAATTCCTAAAACATATCAGTAATATTTTGGCAGAAAAGTCAAAACCTTCATCTCCACCACATTTATCTCCTTCCTTCATTAATTTAACCAGGTCGGCCTCTACCACCTCCTTCCTAGCTCCACTGCAGACCACTTCAGTCATATCTTCCTTTCAATGATAAATTATATGACCCTAATCAGACACAAGTAAGGCCCACATCCTATCCTGGCTTACCAAAGAAATGGAAATGACAATGATAAGCTGCCATTAATAATGGAAACTGTACTCTAATAAGCCCAGATCTATACAAGAAGATCAGAAATTAAGTCAAATCTATGACTATAACAAACAAAAAATGCTAGTGCCAGAATCAACAACTGTCCTACTGAAACTAAAACAAAAAATGCTTTTAACTAAAATAAAAAATGCCTTTGAGCATGATGTTAATAGGATAAAAACTTTTAATAAAGGTTAAGCACTTTTGTTCTCACTTACAGAACTTCTTCAGAACTAAACAATTAAATCAACACCCACTACTTATAAAAAATACAAAGCTATGTGCTCATAACCAACCAATCACAGTTAAATATCCCCTACAATTATTAAATATCAAATAATAGTTGATAAAAAATGTGATGAGGTGAGGTAAAGTAAGCGAAAGAAGCTTATGAGGGACAAATGCAATTATGATACCAAGTGAGAATATACCAAATCTCCTTTGAAAAAAATCAACCAGAAGGATGAATCATAGTCAAGACAGAGTTACTAATCCTGATGAGGCATCCCAGTTGTGAACACAAATTTGAATGGCTGAGTACTAGATTTTTTTTAGAGTCAGCAATTTCACCGCCCCTAAGGAGATCCAATCAGCTAGCCAAGAAACAGCAATATAACCATTACTGGCAGAACTCTTACAACAATTCACACAGTGGCCAAACAAGATGTGAGAACAGTCTGAAGGGATGGAAATCCAACTGGAATCTGAACTGGAGGATCTAACCCCTTTGAATGGTACTGTTATTGAGTTTGAAGGTTTAAAATGTGTTACGTGAGTCATATTAATATAGATAAGAATTTTATTTCCTTGTTATCTATGGGGTTTTTTTAATGGATTCATTGAAGTGATACTTTGTACATAAATTACATTTCAGCTCGCTTTACAGCAACAGCCATGATGACCCATCGTCATCTTCAGATATTAGAACACCCAGTACATTTACCCCACCACCACAACCACCACTTAATCCTAACATTCATATGTTTATAAAATTATGTGAGATAGATTTGACAGCCATGGGCACATTGAAACATTTTAAATATTTTTATAACCTTACTAAAGATAAGGCCAATAAGTTAAGAGTTCTTACTTCTGTTCACTCTGTAAGAATTATGAAGCCTGACAAAGGTGGGGGGTGTATTAATGGCTAGTCATGACTATTCAGGTGCTATGTTGGACTGTTTGAATGATGGGTCTTTTTTGTTTCTGTTTCTAAAAATTAAAGTCCTGTGGTTAACAGAAAGATTGGTTTGTGGTTAAAAGAAATAGTTATGGCTATTGGACTTAATAAGGAAACTGTTAACTTTTTTTTCAGTATCATATCCTGTTATACAACATCTTTAGGATCATGAAGCTTCATAAAATTATTCACAACCCTGCAATGTGACCTATTGTTTTGTCTTCAACGTCAGATTGAACTGTTGGCTATTTTTGTAGAATGAAAAGTAATGATATTTTTTGGCTGATTTCCCACACATTTTGTAAGGCTCTCGGGACTTTTTGACAGTTCATATGACCCTTACATTTGATTTGTTACTAGTCTTGTTTCTTGTTATTCCACACAATAGTAGTCTACAATGGCAACATGAAGTCCTTTTGTTAAAAAATGACTTGGAGCATCAAGACCTCTTGCTGATTGAATACTGCATGGAATTGGTTTTAAAGAACAGCTTTGCATATTTTGAGGGAGAAAACTTTCAGCAAGTTAATGGGGTCAAAATGGAAGCAGCTGACCCTCAGTTTTTGCAAATATTATAATGCTTATGTGGGAAACAAACATTGTGTTTAACAGTTCCTTTTGCTCTTTATACCTTCATATGTTTGTTATTTAGATGATAGTGTTTTTTGTTTGGGAAAGTGCCTATTGACAAGTTTCGGGATGTTTTTGTTTATTTAAACAATACAGTTTTCTTTTTTCAATTTTACATGTGAAAATATTTTTCTGGTATTAGCTGTTTGGATATTTTCATTTCAAAGAACAACAAGTTTAATCAATTTGAGTCTACTATTTTTAGAAAAGAGAATTTCTCCAACCATCATTTGCACTTTTGCAGTGCCCACCCTATGTGTTAAAAGAAAACCTCAGTTAGGGGACAGTTAATTAAACTAAGTCAGTTAATTTCTGATGATTTAAGATTGGTGGAAGAGTTGGAGAAATTAAGCAAATGTTTCTGCCAAGAGAATACCCAAGGGAATTGTCGGATGCAATTGGTACTAAAGTATTAAATAATCATCAGAGTAAATTTTTACCATTACTTATAAAAACAAAAGTACAAATGGTAGTAACAGTAGATTTTACTAGAACTGTGTTGGTGTCTTTTAATTCACAAATCCAAGAAGTTAAAAGGCTTATGAGTGAAAATTGGCAGACAATGCTTGGCACTACTGGTTTAATAAAAAAACTAGGGCTTCAACCCAACTTTGTCTTTATAAAGGGAATCTAAAGACTTTGAAAAAGAGAACAATGGTGACATTTGTGCAAGTATGTTAAATGGAAGAGTTATAAAAAATGTGGAAATTGTCCCCATTGCCGATATATATTGGATGCTATGAACATCATAATGGTGAAATACTCTAGGGTAACTGCTTGTATTGGAAGGTACAGCTGAGCAACTAAGTGTGTAGTTTACTTAGCAGTTTGCCCAGCCTGTCAAGTATTTTATCTAGGTAGGACTAAGCGATCACTTTGTAAGCATATTTATGAACATTTTACACCCTTAAAAAGGAATGTTATATAACACACCTTTTTAACATTTGATCGTTTGTAAGAATTTAAAAAATTTTGAATTTTTCATTTTGGAAAAAGTCCAGATTTCTGACAGGGATGGAAACTGGCTGGATACATTAGAGAGCCAGAGAATTATATTGGCAGCTATTACTTAGTGTAGCACACTTATCTTGTCTTGAATGATCGTTGACTATAAATTTGATTTTGTGTCTTAAAGAAGCTAAACTTCAAAAAATTATTTTAAAAATATTTATTTTTTTATATTTGCATGAAATTGAGTTTAGGTTTTATTGCATATTGTATACTATTAATGTCATTAGATTTTTAATTATCAGTGTTTTCCAACCATTAAATGATATTTAATAATTGTAGGAGATAAACTCTGGTTATAGATAAACTCTGAATGGTTGGTTATGAGCACATGACTTTGTATTTTTTATAAGTACTGGGTGGCCATTTAAGATTTACCTTAATTTGTGTGAAGCCCCCCAAATGGAGGGGTCAGAATTTTGTAATGAACTAACCTCCATTTTTGACAATTGTGGGTTCAATATTATGAAAGCTATCATTAAAAACAACGAGAGATTAATGGAAAAGTTACAATATGATATTGAAAGTATCAACAAAGCCATTTTAAATGACTTATTGTATACAGTTGAAGCTAATAGAGTGAAATATCAGAGTGTGTTCAAAAATGTTGATGTAAAGTGTAAAGAGGTACAAAACAGAAAGATAGGCAAAATTAAAAGGGACCAAGAAGAGTACAGAACTAACACACACTACCCAAAACCAAAAACTACATTTAGGAATGGGTATGGTAATTGGGGTAGGCAAGAAACACATGATTGTGATTGGGGGGAATTTGAACATGATGAAGAACAAGAACAAAATTTAGAATCTGAGGAGTACCCACCCCTACGAAGATCAGAGAGACTAATGAATCAGGGAAAAGTCTTTTACAATTCAAAAAACTACAGGGGGAGGGGGGAAGGCAATTTCAGACGAGGCAACAGACTTGGAATTAGTTGATGGTATTACCAAACACATGTGTACTTTTACTTATGACGGTTTTAACATTTTCAACTATTCCAAAGTTAGAATAGATAAATCCTGGTTTGACTTATTTTCAAAGGGATTCACTTTCATTCCCACCCAAAAAATGGATATTTTTAAACTACTGATAGACATAAAGTTATTCATTCGGAAAAAGAATTTAGAGTTGTTTTTTAAAGGGAGAAACCTAGATTGTGATGTCAATCAATTGAAACGTAACAGTACATTCAACCCCCCCACACACCCTCAGCTTAGAAACTTTGAGTTAAAAATGGAAAATGAAATCAGAACTCATTTAACAACGAAACATTTTCATTCCAATTTAACACAAGATGAAAAGAACACCTTAAGAAGTATCAGCAACAACCGTGACCTGAGGGTTATGAAACCAGACAAGGGTGGGGGGGTTGTTGTAATGGAGACAATTCAATATGAAGGAAAAATGCTTGAACTTTTAAATGATTCAGAAAAATATACCAGGGTTTCCATCAATGAGGTCAATATTGCCTACAGAAAAATTCAAGTATTATTACATGACATGTTGGATGGATCTATTGATCATGGCACTTACAAATACTTGGTGGTTGAGAAACCAAAAATCCCGTGCATCTTTGGGATCCCCAAAGTGCACAAAAATAGCCTTGATCCACCGCTCAGACCAATTGTGTCGGCTGAGGGCTCAATAACAGCCCCCTTAGCAAAATTTGTGGATCACAAAGTCAAAAACATACTACAAGGCTGTGAAAACATTCTGAAAGACTCATGGGACTTCCTGAGGAAAATTAAGCCTTCCTTATACACTGACAACGTGGCCTTTGGCACAATGGATGTTATTGACTTATTTGGCTGTATTCCTCACGACACAGGGTTACATTGGTTTGAGGAAAAGTTAGTTGCAAGCAAAAGGTTGACCCACACAGATTTCAGAAATACTTTAACCCTGATGGAAGTAGTATTAAAAAATAACTTTATCTACTTCCAAGGAGAATATTTTAAACAAGAAAAAGGCGTTGCAATGGGTGCACACTGCGCCCCAGCCTATGCCAATATTATTATGGCATATTGGGAAGAAAAATATCTTCTAAATTCCCCATTTTTGAATGAATGTGTTTTATACACAAGGTTTCTTGATGATCTATGTTTTTTCTGGAAAGGGAGCAATGAACAATTCATGAACCTTTTGGGTTATTTAAACAATACCTCTAGTTTTTTAAAATTTACCAGCCATTTTGACCATCAAGAATTGAGATACTTAGATGTCTGTATTGGCAAGAAAGAAGGATCCTTTACATCACGCATTCACAGAAAGGACACCTTCTCCAATTCTTACCTGCACTACACCAGTTGCCATCCCACCCACCAGAAGAAAGGGGTAGTGAAAGGGCAACTGGTGAGGCTGAGTAGGATGACTTCTGATAATGAAGTTTTCTTTGAAGAAAGCAATTTTTTAAGGAATTTATTTATCAAGAGAGGGTATCCTATAGAATTTTTTAACAAAGTGATTGAGGAAGTAAACATTAAAAGAGTTGATTCATTTGCCCCCATTTTGGGTAAAGATGAGGACTTGGTCTCACCTCAACAGCAAGAACAGAAGAAGGTAGAGAATAAGTCAGGACTTATTACTACCTTTGGACAACAATCAGCATTTGTAAGAAACATTTTCTCTAGGGAATGGAACAGCTTTTCCAAATTTTCAGATTTAGAATACATATTTGACAATGATCCAACCCATATTTACCGCAAAGGTAAAAGTATTAAAAATATCTTGGAGGCTGGCCAAAAAACTAATTCTATTTACAACAGTAACAGACCAAAGAAAGGATTATATAAATGTGGAAAATGTAATTATTGTACACATTTAATTTGTGGAGACACACTGTATTTAAAAGCGAGAAACATGACCTTGCATTTAAACACCTTTGCCAACTGTGACACTACAGGAATCATTTATATAGCTATTTGTAAGAAATGCTCTTCCTTCTATGTGGGAAAGAGTGAGAGAAGGCTCAGGCAGAGAATATATGAGCACCTATATGATGTTGGGGTGAAGAATGAAAAAAATGCACTTAGCAAGCATTCAGCAAAGTGTGAGACCCCTGGCTATCAGTTTTTCATTTTGGAGGTTGTCCCCACTAACCCCAGAGGTGGTATGTGGGAAACACTCATTGAATACAAAGAATTGTATTGGCAACTCCTTCTTGATGCAAATCGGAATTTAGGGCTCAACGATATGGTATCTATAGCCCCAGTATTAAAACTGAGGGCTGCAAAACTCTAATTCCATTTTATCACATTGTATTTTTATACTTTTTATTATAGACAATGGAATTTTAAAATGTTTTTTAACATAAAACTTTTTTTCAAGGAAAATGCTATTTATTTTTAGATGCATTATCAATTTAAGCCACTAGATGGCCTCATCATTCAATTTTATACATTCAAACATTATTCTGTGAAAGATAGCATTCAAGTTATGTGTTTTTTTTAATTAACTATTAAAGTGTTTTTATCATATTTTTAATATACAACTTTTAAAGATGATTTTAGTTATTATTGAAGCTTAAATTTCTGTATTTTAACCTTATGGTTTTTCAAAAATTCATTGTATACACACACTTTAAGCACTTTACGATATAACCTGCAATATGATTGGTTAATGCAGCGCTGACAGATTTCAAATGGTGTATATAAACACTCATTAAACAATATGGCCAGTATTACTGAAGAAGTTGGGGACGAAAACGTCTGTTGGATACGTTATTGGAGTGTATTTTCTTGCTATCAGCGTGTATTTGGAGTGTTGGAGTGTTATCTTTGCTGCTTTTGGAATAAAGCATTCACATCTTCAAGGATCAGGATTTATTTGTGCTTGGTGCAGTGGTTTTCTACTTTTATAAACTCTGAATGGTTGGTTATGAGCACATGACTTTGTATTTTTTATAAGTACTGGGTGGCCATTTAAGATTTACCTTAATTTGTGTGAAGCCCACATCTGTGATGGCAGATGTGCAAAATGACGATTACAAAAGTCCGTACTGACAAACCACATATGGCCGAAATAACATGTGAGCGAATGCCAGTGTGCATTCATTCATGTGTACTCGGCTTTCTGAGTGCAGATCGCACTACAGTGGGGATTGGAACATGTGCCCCTTTCCTCACTGTAATGCGATCTTGGAGTTAGCATATTAAAGTAGCAGGGGGTGGGGGGTGCAGGGGGGCTTACCCCCTGCATAATGGTGTTTGGAGACATCCAGTGATGTCTTCTAAATGTCACAGGGAGTGTACTGCTGAGATGCAGTTCGAAAATGGTTGAATCTGTGTTTCCAGCAAACCATTTTTGACATTTGGGTTCATAAAGGTTCCGTAATTCATTATTTAGAGTCATGCATTACATTATCGAACAAATTAATGTAAACTGCCATTTAATTGTATAGGTTCTGAAGAAGTGAAATGAAAGTGCTTAATCTTTATTAAAAGCTTTTGTCCTGTTAACGTTATGCTAAAGCATGTTTTTTTTTTTAGTTTTGTTTTGTACACTACTTTTGGTTATTGTTGTCTTACTAAAACAATGCCAAGCAATTCTGGCATAAATTGCAGAAAATGAGAGAAAAGGACTAACTCCTTCTCTTCTCAAACACTCAACAGAAATTACCTTTGAATTCAACATTTTATCAACATTACCCAGTCATTAAGTATACCTGTAAGACAACTGATCACTCCTATACTTACCCATCTGCAACCACCTCATCTGTATTGCTGTTGGTTCTATACTAGCTACAACTACACATTTTTAGAAAAAAATGAACACTTACTTCCCTAGGGATTCAATAAGCTCCATGATTTCATGGCCCTCAACAGTGCTGTCAGCCAGGGAACCATGTAAAGCAACACAGACAGCAGCAGGCATAGAAGCCTCTTTAGCTACTGGCAAACTAGGTCTGCGGGATTGTGCAGAATGCTACAATGATTATCAGGGTTATTAATAAAACAATGTATACATTTCCAGCACATTACATGAAAGTGTATGCAGTGCAGAGTATTGTGAAACCTACATTGGACATACTGAATAACAGTAAATGACCAGTAAGGGTACATAGACTGCATTATAAATAAACAATCAAGGGAAATGTGTGTATTGAAAAGGCACACACAGAGATGAATTTTAAGGATGAACACAGGGGAAGAGGAGAGGTGAAATATGGTAATGTACAGCAGATGATAACGGCATGTCAATGAAGACAGCGGTAGCATGAACACTGATCACATATCAACATGATATAATGCAGACTGCACAGTTAATGTATATTATGTGACTGTCACACAATGTGAGATATTAATGGAGAAGATTTATTCTGATATAAGCATCCTGACATGAACAATGGAGAGGACATATATCAGTGATAACATATGCAATAGAGGTTAGGTGCATATTGTGCAAAATGAGTTCTCTGAATATGAATGTAATGTCAGCATAGGTCACAACCAAGCAGGACACATAGTAACAGACTAATGGACAGCAGTAGACAAAAGCATGCACAATCATGGACAATATCAGAATAATGCCACCGTAATCCCATGTCTTTAACATGACATCTGTGATTGTGAGTGATCATAGATGTTTCTGCAAGAACACACTTGTACAACTATTATGATTTGTCAGCAATCTCTGAAGGGAATCAAGCATACCTTCCTCAAAATTTAACATCTACTGGAGCTGTTAGGAGGAACACTGTCGCACTTGTATTTGAAATTAAAAGCAGCCCTTTTATAATGTAACAAATTCCACCATGATATTTGTTCATCTCCTATGTCTCCATGGCTGTGGCAGAAATCTTTTGTGTGTATTGGTATGTCTGTATTATACTAATATCACACCTGAATTCAATGACTATCCACAGTCTGCGGTACTCCAGAAAGCTGTTTGAACAAAGGATGTGTAAGTCATTCTTGATGTGTGAGAATTAAATAATGAACAGGAAAAGGCCTAACACAGAGCCCTGAGGTACAGACCTGATCACTGAACAATAGATATAGGTCACTTCACACACTTCAAAATATTTATTTGTCACGTATGTGATCCAGTGGTCTACCCACTTGGTGATATAGGTGTTTATGGCTACTTGTGCTAGAGTCTCAGTCATACCTCAGTGTAGATTTATGTCAAATGCCTTGGCCAGGTCAAGTTACACAGGATGATAGTGTTGTCATCACGCATGACTTTGTTTTACTTCTTGAGGACATCTAACAGATGTAACAGACATGATGTAGCCTGAACAAATCAAACATGTCCTTCCCACACAGTTAGGATCTTACCTGTGTCCTTTTAGAAAAGGTCTATAATGACTTGTTGGCCTACCTCACAGATGAGGAGAGTCAGGATGTGTCCATACATGCATGCATCAGGTGATTCCCCCTACTCCCAAGTCAGAATAATGCATGTTGATGTAAACTCTTCTACAGGAACATGTTCCATTTGGAGTCTGTCTTGAAGTATGCATCTAATTGGATCTGGTAGGTCCATGTTCTGAGTCACCCTACAGGCAACCTGTGATGTTATCATGGCCCATTGATTCTGTGTTATTAGCCATACAGAGCAAACAGATGTGCTGCCCTCCTTAGAATAGAAACTAAGTAATGTTTGCATGCATACTTTGGCTGATGGCCTATGGCAAAAAGGGAGTAATATGTAAGACTGTCAGCTAGTGGATTGTCTGTTTCCTCCAGTTGGATATGTCTGGTGGCATCCACATGCAGATCTGTGATTTGTTGTGTATTCTACTTAACATTTCAAATTTATTGGAATATACATGATTTGTGAAAAGACCTACAAATACAACCTTGGTCATTCATCACATTCCACACACTGGTACTATGCACACAACTCATACAGCTATAACAATGTCATGTATGCACACAACTCAGACAGTTATAACAATGTCATGTACTTACATTAGTTGCACAACATATGTCTATATATGTTTCATGGACAAGCTGTGCTTAAGCAGCCTGATGCCATATCAGGACACATTACAGATCAGTTGTTTGTGGCTTGTCCAGAACATTTCCTGACACAAATGCTAATAGTCACACAAAGGTGCTGCTGACCCCCTCAATAATCCTTGGGTATAGCAGCACAACTACACATACAATGAGTTCCACAAGGTCGCAACTGCATCAAAACACATGATACATTGGTTGGGTATATCACAGCATAACAATCATGTGTATGAGACAAGACTTATGTGACCATGTAATCAATATAAATTCATACTGATGTCTGTCTCAGAACATTTCATGATGGTATGTAGACACATGTACACCTGTGCCATATTGCAAGTGTCATTGTGATGGTGGAATGTGAACTGTGTATCTGGTTGATCTGCTCCAGTACAAAAACACATGTCCTAATACGCCAACACTATGTGTAACAGTGCATTATGCCATGTCAACAGTTCTTTAGGGGGCCTATTACTACAGCTGTTACAGAAGGAGCATATAATTCAATGGCAGCAATGACAATCAGTACATCATGTCACATGTTGTAATACCCTCTCATAGCCATACTGTACACCCACACCTCAATACAGCACATGTCAATGACAGCAACATTAACATTTCAACTGTTCATAGGGTCATAGGACATTATTAGGCTAATGGCCAACATCACAGGAAATCCTATCCATTATTATACCATGTAAATAAAAATCCCTATATCTACATTAATGAAAATAGTAAGAATAGTGCATATATGTGTGTATTTGTTGGATTGTATTACATTCTGCCACTGTCCATATAGGGCATGTGCATCACACCATGACAGAATTAGCAAGCACACATGCAGTGGTCTTGAGATGGCTTGCGGAGACTCCTGGAAGGACTCTGCTTCATCAAGTGTGTATGCGTATTTGAAATGAGGAGATCCTCCACTCATCTGCAGGAAGGATGCCATGTGGCCAGAGGAAAAGGATGATGCATGGGGCTATGTGAAAGGTACCTCAAGTGATAGTGAAAGGAAGAGCTATTCCAAAGATCATACAATGACCATAATGTACCACCAACCACACACATAGCAGTAGACTGGGCCTGATTTGAAAATTACACCTGTATAGGCATAGAATATGAATGTCATGGAATGTCACAGTAGTAACACCACATATGTTTGACTGCAACACTGTCACATTGCACTTTATGAAGTATGATGTCATCATTGTATGCTGAGGAAAACATGTTGGGAGGAGTGTAGGGTATGGATGTGGAGTTACATGCCTGTATAAAACTGTCTCAATAGTGATAGTTGTATGTATAGACACACATGTTGACTGTTGTCAGATTAGAACACCTATATGCGTAGGTAAAGTAACTTGCAAACACAGTGGTTAATGTGCTTGTCTTGAATACTCTCAGAGTACGTGTTACACAGGATGACATAATTATTGCATGCTGCAACAAGATGTTTGGAGGAGGGTTGGACATAGCTGTGAACTCACATATAATTCTAAAATTGTCACCATAGTGATTGTTGAATGCATACACAGCTGACTGCAGCAAAAATAGAACCACTACCTATTTACAACACACAGTACTTAACACTAGCACCACACACAATTCTGGCTTTTATAGTGTCGAAGAATACTTTACAGCTGATGACATCAGCAAAGTCTGGTGAGAAGAAGATGGTAATAGCAGTGTCCCACGTGCTGGTGTAAAATGGTCTTCTGAATGTCAACCAACTGTGCAAACACACACACCAATTGAACACAGGGAGAACAGAACCCCTACCTAACTAAGGTACACCAACGAGAAAGCTCATTATTTAACACAAGTGCCACAGCACAAATCTGCCTTTTACACTGTCTGAGAATACTTTATAGCTGATTACAAAAGCAGAGTGTGGTGAAAAGAAGATGGTAATAGCAGTGTCCTACATGATGATCTTTTGAATAGCAACCAAATGAACACACACACACACACACACACACACACACACACACACACACACACACAAACACACAAAACACACACACACACACACACACACACACACCACACACACACACACCAGTGAGAGCAGAACACCTACCTAATTACACTGACCAGAGAACTCAGTATTTAATGCATGGGCCACAGGACAAGAATGTCTATTATAGTGGCAGAGAATACTTTATAGATGATGACATCAGCAGAGTCTGGTAAGAAGAGGATAGTAACAGCAGTGTCCCTCATGCAGGTGTAAAATTGTTTCTTGAAAGTCAACCAATTGAACAAATGCACACAAACACCAGTTGACTACAGTGAGGTTAAAACCCTTACTTAACTAAGTGCACTAGCTAAAGGCTCAGTACTTAACATAAAGTGTTACAGCACATGCCTGACTTTTACAGTGTTGCAGGACAATTTATAGTGAATGACATCATCATTGGATATTTGAGAGAAAATGTTGTGAGGCCTGAATTAAAGTGAATGTGTAGGCAAGTACAACTGTCAAAATATTATTACTGCATGTGAGTGTACTGATCAATGAAGGATGCACAGTTATGCTCTTCTGACTAGACACAAACTAGTTGACTGTAGTGATATTAGAATGCCTACAAAACTAAGTACAGCAGTTACAGGCTTCAGTACTTAATTTAAGTGTCACAGTAGAAGTCTGACTTCTGCAATGCTGTGGGACAATTTATAGTAGATATCATCACTGGATGTTTGAGAGAATATGTTTGGAGCCCTGTATAAAATGTATAGCTAGCCATGTACAACTGTCAAGATATTAAAGATCTGTATGTTACCAGATTGATGAGTATGCAAAGTGTAGTATTTGCTGTTTTTTTTTCCAATGTGCAGGTATACTTTAGGAGACAGCCTTACAAACTATATACAAACAGCTGTCCACATTACTGCAAGTGTTTGAAAACGTGAATGTGTATTGTCGGTATAAAGATGTCCAAAGTATATATAAGAAAGTATTTTTATTTATTTCTGTAGCGTAGCTGATATATTTGGGAACAAGTACTAAGAGACCAAGTTTCAAGTGCATGGGTGCGTATAACACTGCAACACTACACTACTTACACTAAAGTGTAAATATGTATTCTTTCCGTAACAAGCGCCTTCCCTTTGGTCGTGTTTTTACATGTACTTTCATGGGACAAAGACTGAATGAGCAGTAAACATAAGTAATTCATGCCTTGTGCACTTTCCAGACTGCACCTCCAAGCATCTGGTTTGCATGATTGATATCAAAGTGTTTATGTATGCAAGATACACATTTATACTGCTTTCCCTGTTTGCACATAGTTAAGTGGCAAGCAAACGCGGGCCTCAGCTTTATTGATAACAGTATGACAGTTGTATTGCTTTACTTACCTCCATGCAAACACATTCAGTGGAGAGGCATGGCAGTCAGCTGTGTGGATAGTACTGAGTGTAAGAAACATAGCTGCTGCTAAGCTGACTCTGTGGCATTAGGTGTAAGTGTATTGAACTATGTCATTTTGAGCACAGATGATACAGGGTTTGAATCCAGGTGTGTCCAATAGTTCTAAATATGTATTGATAATGCAATGAAATAATTCTTTACTCTACTTTCACTGTGTGCTACCAAAGAACACCATGATTAAGTAGCGCTGCATGGAGGTAAATGCACCACTGAACAGCTGTTTCCTGTTGCTTAGCATTGGTGCATGATGTGAAACTCTGTGCAAACACAGTGGACAAAACGTGAAGGGCTTCACTGGGTTGTTTTCACTTATGTGTGTGGTGTGTGATTCTAATTGTTGACCAGATTAAACATGTTAAAATGGGGTAGATAGAAAAGTGGTGAAATATCAGGCAAGCAGTGGGAAGAACAAAGGGAAAGCTATATAGGAATGTGCAGGAGGGGGGGGTGGGAAAGAACCATAGCTATCCACTTCTTCAACAGTGTAAAATGAAAATATCTACGGAATATTGGCTGAATTTGGACTGTCACCTCAAAAAGGAGTGACAACAACACAATCATGTTGTATAGCCAATTGGACCAAATCATGTGCGTTGAGCAGGCACTTGTGTGAAGTGGAGAGTTTTGCATGTGACAATATTTTTTTGTGAGACAGGTGCCCATTTTTTATGTGTTACTTCATTTAGAGAGGAATGTTGGGTAAGGGACATAGGTATTTCTGGGTTGGGTAAGTGCAGTAGGTGAGGAAGCAGATGCAGACAAATAGGACATGCAAGATAAGACATGGGGATGGTGATGGACACAACTCATTGGGGGACACCATGTTTGCGGATAATGATGGGACATCAGATGCACATGCCCATCAAACATAGGGACAGTGAGAATCTAGTCCTCACCCACAAGACTGTCATCACTGTCACCATACTCCACTGGCTTTTGGAGTGTTTGATGTCTTCTCCTATGGATCATAAAAGACAGCATTCTCTCCACCCGGTGTAGGTGTGTACCAATGGTGTTGTGTATGACCCTACACACCAAGCCTGGCAACTCCTGACAGGTGACAAAATCCCACCTTCGCCACAACTCCCCAAGGCTACCACAGCACCTGCTGCTGAAGTAGTGCTTCCTGATGTGGAGAGCACAGGTAGTGCAACATCAGTAAAAGCAGTACTGCCAGGTTGGGTTGCAGATGTGCTTGGCATTGGTGCAGGAGCTGGTGGAGCAAGGGTAGGCTGAGCAACATGGGTTGGCCTACCTCCCTGTACTGTAAACCATTTTATGATTTGTCACAGATGGATGACATGGAAACATTTTGAACACACACAGCAAAATAAAAAAATGAGAGATAAGAGTTGGATGAAGAGAAAAAAATATAATTAGTACCATCATATGTGACATACAATGCATTATCACAATAATAAAGAATTTATCTCTATTTTTATATTTAAGTATACTTCTCAACAACTACAAACTATAACTAATGATTGCTCAAAGTAATCCTTGCAATGGGCATATATTGCACATATGCTTGGTCAAGCTATACAGATTAAGTTAACATCAGGGTATGTATGCCACTTCTGTTGAAAATATTATGTAATATTTTTAAATGATTTTACTATATATTTGTTACTTCTGGGATATGAACCCACAGCTACTGACTATACTATTAAACATGACTCTTATGGTTAGCTTGTGTTACAGACTGAGGCATGCATGCTTAATTTACTACTACTATATAGAAGAGCAATACTTTAGCTAAATAGTTAGGTTGTGCTACATACACACCACTTGCTTCCCTCAGTCTCTCTATGTTCTCAGCATAGGCCTTCCTGTTCACCATTATCTCCTGGTTGGCTGTGGAATAAAAGGAAGAGAATAAGAGCTTTAAGCATACCAGTCTTGCATATATGCAGCTGCCCATCCATTTTAAATTCGCTTCATCTGTATACTTACACAACTGTGGGATGTCAGTAGTCCTAAACTCATTCAGACACTGGTTGAGTGTATCCTGCTTGCACTTTTGAGGTCATTATAGTGGCGCCTACACTGTTCTCCAGTATGTGAAATACAGTCTCACTGGAGACAGTCTTGGCCAGACTATTTCATGCCTCAGACTCATACTGGGAGTTGGTATAGTCCCCCTGCAAGGGCCTTCAATTGTGGTGCTTCACAAGAAGTCCAATAAAGATTCTGGACTCCTCAACACCCCACCTCTGCACCCTAAATTGGGCATCTTCCCTTCTACCTCCAGACATGTCTGATCAGGGAAAACAGCAACAGATAATTGTGTTTTACCGCCAGTTTGTGTTATTGCATTTACTGCTAGTGCACAAACCCGAACAATGATGCCAGCCACATGTGCACACGTTAAGGAGAGGACAACAGTGTCAAACAGAAAGGAAAGCAGTTTTTCAAATAAGAAGATTAATCTGACAGTTGGCATTTGTTGATGGGGAGGTTGCTGCTGTAACTGTTAGTTGATTCAGCTTTGAAGACATGTATTAGGGGCATAAATGTTATAACCTAAGACTTTTTTGCATGGCTTCACACATTGATAAAATAAATTTGTAGAGTGTGGAATTCAAACATATACATTAGAGACAAAACACATTCTTCAACATAGGTGATTTTTCATTCTTGCCACACAAGAAGTACTTGTACATTCTCATGAATTAAATATAAATACACATGACAGAGTGAGGGGTTACCCATGTGTGTGTGTGTGACCTGACAAGGTCCTGATTTATACATTCATGTGTGTTTGACTATCATTCGGGGCTGACGGCCATCCATAATTAATTACAGAATCAAACTATTCAATTATGTTTAAATTTTTTGCTTGTTTTTTAAAAGTGAGTTGACAAACATTAATACAATTGAGATTATGCTAGATTAGAACCCCGGCTCATATGTAAGGTTGGAGTACAAGTGTACTTTTCACAGTCATTACTGTGTCCATTGCCCATTGCAACTGAGACCTTGTTTGTCAGAGCTGCTCTTTACTAAATATACATTAAAGAGTTGAGTGTTTAAACATGTACGTGTGTGTGACATGACAGTTCAGAAAATAAATTTGTAATTGTAGAACATAATTCTACTGATACCTACAGTTACACATGTAATAGATATATATGATACCCTGTGTATGCTCAGTGCACCTGCTGTAGACAGTTATTGTTATGTTTATATTAAAATCAGCATGAAAATAAAGTAAAATGAAACAACAGGAATAAAACTTTGGACTTTGCTGGATTAGAACCCAGTCTCAACTGTATTGCAGCTCTACACTTACACCATTGCCACAGAAACAGTAAAGAAATACCTGTATATTTTCATATTCATTATTAAGTATGTCTGCTAATTGCCACCCAACTCTGTTTAGCATGTTTGCATGCTGGCAAAACATAAAGGGCACAATGTATCTGTTTTGATACTGTCTACTGTGTGCTTCCTTTCTGCAGGTGCTATAGACCTGCAGGTGTTGGGGGAGGTTGCTAACTGCTGCACAATGCCGCTTAGCCTGTTTGGGCAATGGAAAGCAAAAGATGCAACAATGTATCCTTTTTTTAAATCTAGAATGTCTGCATTCTGTCTGCAGGTGTTTTGTCTACTTCTTGTGTGGGCCATTAGTCCAGGTTTGCTCGAAGGCAAGTGATGTGGAAACATGACAAGCAAAGCTCAACTTGTTTTATCCTTTTGAGCAGTGTTTATTATGTTTCATCCTTAAAACTGAAATGTGGGACATGAACCATGATCTACAAATGGTATAGATTGTATAATTCACTGCATTTTGCAGATGTGCTACACACACATAATTCACAGGTGTAGTTTATGTATTATTTATCATAAAAGTATATTGCATACATTTACTGCATTTCACTGTTTCCCATGTTTGCTCTAAGCTGTGAGGCACACAAATAGTGTTATAAAAATGTATATATATCAAATAAACAACATTAGAAAATAAATGTTAGTACACATTAAATATTTTTATTTAAGTCTGGATTTGAACTGTCATACCAACAAGCCTACGAAACACAGTAAGGGTGTCTTATCTCTTTTTGCCACAGAAACAGCTTTGCAGCAAGAATGATCACCCCTGTGCATACAAGCAAGTCCCATATAGTCCACAGTATTAACAATACATATGGCACTTGTAAACTCAAAGTTGTTTGTACATGTGTTAATTTCAGATGTAATGCAATGAGTGATCAGAAAACATTTATGACTATTGCTTGCAGCTATGCAGCTCTGTCTTATCTTTCTTTGATGTTCATTCTTCTCTTACCTGAGCAATAAACTGAGACATGCAGTCCGTAAGGCATTTTGTATCATTATCCTTAAAATGTATGAGAATATTAAATGGCAATAATATACAATTTTCAACAAAGGCAGGAGAGTTTGGATATTACTGAAAAGAAACTGAGAAGTGTGTGCTGCATATTTACATTTAAAACCTTGACACAATTACTTCTACACTTTGTAAATGTAAACTGGCTGACACACGCACTTGAGGTAGGTAAGGGAGTCTGAACTGCTGTTATGTTTTCCTTCTCCCTACCAGTAATAATTAACAGTTGCAATCCATTAGCAACAAACACTGAGGGAGTGTCTGCACCATACTTACACCTACTACACGGAGTCAAGAATTTGGGATTCAGCAATTATAATGAGTTCACACATCATTTGCATTTTCACCAAGCTCACAGGCCTGAATCTGCACTATAAAAAGGTAACCATGTAGTAGGGAACCTGAAGGTGAGGAGAGTTGTGTATGTGGATAACACAGAAGACGTTTGTTATTACTTTGGATTTATCTGTACAGATGACTACTGATGTTGATGAGGTATTAATGAATTTTGCAGTTATATACATTTAACTAGGAAAAATATGTATGTATATGTATATGTATATATATATATATATATATATATATATATATATATATATATGTGAGTGTGTGTATATATATATATATATCTATATATATGCATATATATATATATATATATATATATATACACACACACACACACACACACACACACACACACACACATATATAGACACACACACACACACACACACACACACACACACACACACACACACACACACTTACACAAACACACACACACATATATATATATGGGTCTACCTGAAAACGCCGAAAGTGCACAATGCCGATGAAAAGAACACAGACACCAGAAGATCGACAATGGAGAAGACCCACAGTTGAGAATCCCGACGCTGAGAATACCGACATGTTAAGGTAAGTGTGTGATAGGGACGGATGTTAGGATCAGGATGCAGGTCAGGTAAGTGTGCGATAGTGACAGAGTTAAGTGTTAGGGGTGGATTAAGTGAGTTAGGGTTAGGGTGCGGGTAAGGTAAGTGTGTGATAGTGATGGACTTTATGGTTAGGGTTTGGGTTAAGGTTAGTGCATAGATAGTTGTGTATGCAAGGTTTAGTGTAAGTTTGTAAGGTTTTTGGTGTGCTTGTGTTGTGTGTGTGTTTTTTGGGAAAGGTATTTGTTTTGTTGATTGTTGGGATTTTGGTTTGTCGGGCATGTGAAGTTTCATGTTTTTGAACTTTCTTTTTTTGTCATTTTTTTCGTGTCGGTTATTTTGTTGTCGGTGTTTTGGCGTGTCAGTGTTATCAGGTAGACCCATATATAGATATATATATATATATATATATATATATATATATATATATATATATATATATATATTGATGGCATAGGTATTTTTGTCAGGGCATTCTCCCTTCTCAGATACACAGCCTTATTAACTTTCATCATAAGGCCCCAGTGCTCTAATGGATAAGGCATTTGCCTCCCTAAACCAGGGATTATGGGTTTGACTCCCAACTGCAGTGACATATGTGATAATAAGGTTAGTATAATGATTAAGGTGCTTACCTTACAGATACAAGGAGCAGGGTTTGATCCTTAAATGGACTGTTTCTCTCTCTTTACTCTCTTCTATGTTATTTCAGTTAAATGTAAGTGTTCTATATTATCAATGACACAAGGGTGTTAGCCTTCTAGGATGGCCCATAAACACTTCTAGGAGAGTGCTGGGCACATGTAGAGGTGACTGGCAATTCCATAAAACTGACTGTTCTGTGGTAAATGTGTGCACATGTTTTGGGACAGTTTGTTTGAAATCACTTACAATAATTCACAGACATGTTATTCTGTGTTTGGTACAAACTGTCATTTGCTTGTTGTTTTGGGGGTGGGGGAGCCATGTTTGTTTCTGTGCTGCCACAATCAAAAATGTTTTTACAGAGTTTGTTTTGCTATTGTTAATCCTTGTTTTGGATGAAACCTTGGTTTGTGTGTGCCTGTGGTATGTTGTAACCACATAACCTTTTTTTTATATTTGAATAACTGAAAGTTTTTTGTTTCTCCAGTGGGTAATATTGAAAAAGTAATAATATGTGTCATATCCAAGCAGGACTTTTATTTATATGATATTTATGTGTAGTATATTTCTTTTGTGTTTTATGTCACCTAGGACTATGGCACCCAAGTGTCCCAATCCTAGCAATCCACCCCCAGTGACTCAGGGAATGATGTGATTGTACAAGTCTTTCACCAACATGGTGCATTCCTGCTTGAGAGAGGACATGGAGATATGTCTGGAAGAAAGCAGATTTGGAACCAGATAGTGAATGATGTCAGTGCTGTTGTGGGGTGCAGCAGGACATATGATCAGGTGCATCATAGGGCCACTGATATGATTTCTTCAGCTCAGAGGAAATTAGATGCAGTGGCCTGTGAACAGCTGGCTGCTGGGAGAAGACCTGCTACAGAACCACCACTGACACCAAATGGAAAGTTCCTGTCCGGTGTTAGGGATCCAGAAAGCTCAGTGGAAAGTGCACAACAGCATGTGATTGATGCTGGTGCTGCTGTTTCAGGGAGGACAAGTATGCCCCAGGAGGAGCTTCCATGTAAGCTTACATATGTCATTTTTTTAACCATTTCTTGTATAGTAAAATATTGAAAGCAACAGTTAATTTGGTTTAATATTTTCTTTTTGGGAGGGACCTATGTATAGGCGGAATACAGTTAACAACACATTATGGTTCATTAACATGGGCTTGGAGTGGATGTGTCGTCCAAGTTTCAGTTATATCTATTGTTAATAGACATAAAGGCAAAACATTTTTCCCCTGTGTTATTGTTATTGTGATGATGGTGTCCTTACATTTTGCTTAACTTCTTCCAGGACCATCCTCCTTAGGAAGTGTGGAGTCATCTGCACATGGTAAGCCAAATATTTTTATATCAGTAATGATGAGTATTTGACAGACATATGCATTTATTTGTATGTGTGAGGTGGGTGTCAGTACTGTGAGTGTATTGCTGTACCATCTGTGATAGTGGTACCAGTGTTAGTTTGTTACCACATATTAAATTGTTGGTTGAATATTGTGTGGATCCATTACGCTGACTTCTGTTGTTGACATATTAAATTGTAGTAGTGTAGCTATTAATTCCTATCCAGTGTTTGTTGCTTATTATCACAGGTGATCCTGACAGTGGAAGTTTAAGACTCTTCCCACCTGATTACAGAGTATCGGCAGACTTTGATGATGATGGTGGCCAAACATAGGTGCAAAGGATGAATCTGACATTGAGGTTGACATTCAGCCATCCCCAGTAATTTCATCGGGTACAGCCAGTAGACCTACCAAAACCCATTCCAGTGAACCCTCCCATATTGAACAGGTGGAGGGTGAAACACTTGATCAGGGTAGTACGGTTACTGAAGCTTCTGTGTCTGTTGTCCCTGGCCATAGCCAAAGTGTGGCTGAGCTGCCATACAGGAGGGTGGTAAGAGATGCTCAGAGAAGGCCTGGTGTCCATCTTCCACCTGATTTTGGTATGTCTTTCCATGCCACTCGATGTATGTTGAGGGCCATCATGGAGGCATAGTCACATTCCAATAGAGCCTCTGAGAAAATGCTTAGGGTTGCAGATGTGGCACAGGTTGACATGTTTGACTGCCTCCACTGTGTTGCCAATTCAAAGGATTGGATGAATCACACACTGTAATGGGCAGTGTCTGTGATAGAACATCTGCTGGGAGGGGTATGGCAGCCACATGGATGTAGGTCAGCAACATCATCTGATGTTAGCCAACTTGGCCATGCCCGATCATGCTTCTGTAGTGGCACTTCTTCAACTGCTCCATCAGTGGATGAGGTGTCCACACCCAGATGTGGCAAGACATGGGGTCATGGTACTGGGTGTAGTCATGAGGACAGCTTGTGCAGCAGACATCAGTCATGTTCAGGTAACAGCAGTGCAGCTGACCGTGGGCTTGGACATGCCAGTTCTCAGGGTTGGAGATGATGATGACAATGAACCATCACATCTACCATGCATGACTGACACCCATCCAACATACCAGAACATAGAGCTAGCACAGAGCTTGGCTGTGTTCTTGCATACACTAACATACCAGTTTCTCCTGGCATGCCCATACAAACACACACACACATAACAGTTACATGGGTTAGTAATGAGGCTTACAGCTTATTCTGTCTCAGTGGCCATTAGATACTTTATCCAAATGCCTGCCTGTTTCTCTTTCTTACTCACGCGCACTCACTACCTTTTGTGTCAGCCTAGGCCTCCTGCCCCCCCCCCCCCATGCAACACCTTGTGTAAATGAAGATAACTGTGCCATATACTTGTTTTCTATCTTTTGGATTCAGGAATACATAAGTCTTTTGTCTGATACTCAGGGTGCATAGCTGACTTAGTGCTTAGTATATCTGTATCTGTGATGCTGTTTTGCAAATTGTGCTGCTTTCTTACAGGTTTTTATAATGTGTACATATCTCCCAACCACTTAGACCAACAAAGTTGGACAAAGGACCAATAATATGTTTAGTTTAGTCTTACAAATTTAGACAGTTGACAGAATAACAGGTTTTGCATTACTATTTTTGTGTTTTTTTTTTCCTGAGGGATATGAAGTCTGAAACTGAAATGTGTGTCATTATTTTCTAACTTTACTCTTTAGGGATTTTCCAGTACAAAAGTATGAAGCCAATTTGTGGACACTGTGTGAAAATCTGTACATTTGAGAGATATGAATGAGTGAATCTTTGATGCATGAGGCTTATTAGTTGATAGAGGACACATGCATTCACATAAGTCACTGCTGTCACATCTTGATGTAATTGCTGTAAAAATCACCCATGTTATACTTACATCACCAAGTAACAGTATGCAAGGATATGCCATTCATTTGTATTCTTAAACATTTATTGTTCTATTCCAGGTTCACGACTTACCTTGGAAACCTGGCAGTTACAACAGTTTTAGTTCGGGGATGACTCTATCTGATGGCAGCAGAACACAACCATTACATGTGTAAGTAAAGGTTGTGAGCTTTGTCTGGCATCAATGTTACTGTATGTATGTTTATAAGATGAAGGTTTTATCCCCTTAGGTGGTGAGCGTGTGTGCCTTCCATTGCCTCTTGGCCATGGTGAGGGCATATTATGCATGCTTATGTCTGTGTACACCCACAGCAGGTGGTGGTTCCCCCGATGTCTCATCATCTGCATGTGGTTGTAGTGACCTTGCCAGTGATGGTGATGGTAGGAGGATGTGTGACGCTTTCCCTTGGTGTTCCCACTGAAGCTGTATTCTCAAGATAATGTTGTAAAGCATGGCACAGACATTGAATATTTCAGCATATGTATAGGGATTGTACTGCAGGGCCCCCCAGATGTATCTAGGTGTTGAAACCGTGACTTCAGCAGCTCAAACACATGCTCTGTGATATTTCTTGTTTGACCATGTGCCTTATTTTAACATTATTCAGTTTTCATGTGTGCATTTCTGAGAGGTGACATCAACCACAGTTCCAGTGTATAACCTGCATCTCACAGTAAATGACCCTGTCAGATATCCCCTATAGTAAACATCTCATACAGTTTACAGCTGTGTCAGATATGCGTGTAGTGGTAACTGCCTTGGTTGCCAGCACAAATTCAGCATGATTCCCCTTGCATTACAAATGACCTGTCAGTTAGTGGACTGGAAGCCCTTTTTATTTATATACACCTTTCCCTTTACTGCAGGTGGTAATTTGATTTTTACATGAGTACAGTCTATGGCACCTAGGTCTTCAGGGTAGTGTGCTACTGGGTAGAACTCCTTCATAGTTCTAGCTCTGTCCTCAGGTAAATGGGGAAATATATGGACTCACTGGCATGCTGTAGCATAGCATTCAGGAATTGGTGAAGGATCATCGCTGCTGATGCCTGTGACACTCCCAGTATGTCCCCTGTTGGTCTCTGGAAGGTTCCTGTAGCTAAAATTCTATGTACTACATATACCTTAGTCTCCACAGGTATTGGTTCCCCTTGGTTTGCCTTTGCCCACAGTTGAGGATGACAATGGTTGCTGAGTTCCTGTAGTGTGTCACTATCCACCCTGTAGTGTTCCTCAATTTACAGACCCTTCTCCTTCTTGGCCATGGTCTATTAGCAGCAGCAGCAGCATAGACTTAGGCCTGGCGCACATACACATGAATAAGAGCAACAACAGCCCCTAATGTTCTTTCAGTGTACACTAGTTTCGATGGCTGTATTCCAATAGTTTTGGAATTCATACAGAAAACCAGCACTGGGTCTACACAGTTGCTTTATAGCTTGTTGAATAGCCCCTTCATCTTGGAGTGGTTGATTAGCATACAGTTCAGCTGCTTACAATGTAATTAGCATGCCACTATATTTACCATCTTGTGTAGCCCTGCATAGCATGTAGAGCCGCTTACCAAATACAAAACTGTGCACTATCATGTTAGCATCGCACCATGACATGCACATGGTTTTAGCAGACCATGTAGGCTTTATTTATTTGGCACCTTTATCTATTTTATACTGCCTGTCTTCTGAACACCTAAAATGTCTGCTGATATTATAGCTTACTCTACCACTACACTCTTAAACTACAGTTCTGTGAATGAGCTAATCTGGTCCCTCGACATAAAGGAGGCACCACTAACACCTATGATCCTATTTTGCAAGTTTATAAGTAATTACTAGGCTATCTGCCCTTGTTGCCCATTTTAATTCTAGCCAAGTTCTTTTAAAGGTGAGAATTCAGCTTTATACTTTGCATCTGTGAGGTAAACACCCTAACTATTATATAGGGTCTATGTTAAATGTTCAAACATCCAAAATGTCGAACATTACATGGTCGAAACCAAATGTTCGACATTTAGATGTTCGAACATAAAAAAAAAAAAAAAAGAAAACAAGAAAACACAGAAAAAAATCACTTTAACAGTGTAGGCAGGGGGGCAAGCCCCCCTGCACCCCCCACACCCCCCACTTCAATATACCAACTCCGAGACTGCACTTCAGTGCAGAAAAGGGAAATTCACCCTATCTGCACCACACAGTGCCGCTGAAAGTCTATCTTCAAGCACTCAAAATTTCAAACATTTAGTCTCGACCATGTAACATTCGAAATTTTGAGCGTTCGAAGATTTGACAGGTACCCATTATACTAACCCTCACAACCCTCCCTTAACTAAAAATAATATATGCTCAAATTTCAGCATGGACTTGGGATATTGCATTGTATAGAATCAGCTCTACTTCATTTTTTAAAAATATACCAGAAATAAAATGAATCACATGTTTAAAGCATTTGACAGATTGAGCCACCAATAATGCTTACATAAAGATAAAACAGAACAACACCCTAGCTCCCAAATTCACAGCTATCTTATCATTCACTCCCAGTCGATGAAGTAGAGCAGTGCCCTTTCCCCGCCTCTTCCCAGATAAATTGGGGTACCACAAAATTCCATCCTTTCTAGACTCTATCTCAGTATATTTATTAATGACATTGTTTCCCACTTCAGGGCACCATACTTATACAAATTACAGACAACCTCACTATCATTTTCTCAGCTGCAGTTGTGCAACAAGTCACTCACAACCTCCAGAGTAGTCTTTCCAAGCTCAGACATTGGTTGACACACTCATACCATCACACAAATATTAATAAGACCAAAACAATACTGATCAACAATAAACCAACACCCAGTAATGACAATAAATATGTAAAGATAAACACTTCCAAACCAAGAACCAGTCACCAACTATAAGATAAAAAACAGTGAAGCCTCCAATTCACACCAAAACCACGTTTATTGAGCGCTTTCGTCAGCAACCATCAGCTGACTTCTTCAGGAAGAAGCTGAAGAAGTCAGGAGATGGTTGCTGACGAAAGCACTCAATAAACGTGGTTTCGTGTGAAGTGGAGGCTTCACTGGTTTTTATCTTAAAATATGTAAAGATCCTTTAAAATATACTAAACTGTTAGGCATAAGTATTAATTCAACACTACAATCCGACATACCTGTCCAGTATCTGGACCACTAAACTAATGAAAAATTAGAATAGCTGTGTCATATTAAACGATTCATGACATATTCTAGTTACATAACTATAGTTTGATTCTTTTTACTCCCTAGGTCCCAGACATATCCACTGCAATGCTTAATCAAAATAGCAAATATAACCATGAAATTAAAGCAAAAAAAAAAGTTTGACAATGCAAAAAATATTCCTGGACTACATTCTAGATGTCCATTGTACATTGCAACAAAGCATTCATGGAGTTACAGAGTAGTAATCATGACATTTATATAATATTCAGTATCATTTACATAGAACCCCCTTGTCACACTTCAGGAAACATTCTTCCCCAAGATTACTAACCTCCTCAGAAAACAAGAAAACACAGAAAAAAATCACTTTAACAGTGTAGGCAGGGGGTAAGCCCCCCTGCATCCCCCCCTACTTAAATATACCAACTCCAAGACTGCACTTTAGTGCAGAAAAGGGAAATGGATAACAATGAAACTCAATGGAATTTATAAACGTAGGCACAGTACTTGGAAATTCTGGAAAAATATCTCAACTAAAGACAGCCAAAACTGCTGCATAATTCTATACAATATTGCTAAAAAAAACCCTAGAAGGCTAAAAGCAAATTCCCTTACTCCTTCTCTGAAGGCAGTACAATACAATCAAAAGAAATTCTGGAATTTGGTAATTAACATAACAAGCTGACCTACTCCAAATGTTCTTCTTCATAGACACACCAACAATACATCCTTAAGCTGCATTATCCTCTCTAACTTCATCAAGGAGCTCAGAGAAGGATATCTCTCCCAGCTAACAATTCAGTTTATCTTACTACACCAATGACTCCATTCTACACAACCACTGACACCCCTCACCTCTACTTCAAAGCAATAACTACCAAAGATATATTAAAGTTTATAGCAAAGGTCCCACGGATTCCCTCCCCATAACAGACATCTCACCAAAACTGTCATACCCTCAGTATGAAAATTGCTATTGAGTCAGACCAATTCATAAGACAAACAAAAGAACTAGCAGTGTCAATGACATCAGGCCAACCTCATTTCTCCCCACCCTCAGAAACATTTTAGAAAAAGAAATCCACAATCGGCTAGCCAATTATATCCAGAACTACAGATTATTATCTCCAACTACCTGGATTCTGGACCGACAGATGTACTATGACCACCCACTATACATCTACAGATGACATACCGATTGTTAGACAAAGATAAAGGGTTCCTAACTGGTACAATCTTTATTGACATAACAAAATCCTTCATGTTGATCACTCCCTCTTACTTAATTCCATAACCTCATCCAGTATCAGCCCACAAGATGCCCTCTGGTTCAACAGATACTTCAAAATGCAATTAGGATCCATAGCCTCACTAGACACCCCCATCTCCAAGGGAGTCCCACAGGGCTGAATACTATCTTCCATAATGTTCTCCTTGTTTACCAGCAACCTCTCATATGTTACCTGCATACTCAAAGTAATAATGTAAACAGATGACATGGTCATTTACAGATCTGCCCCCACACCACTTACCATAAAAGAACAACTCTCTAAGTAACTAGCTAGATTCACACAACAAAATGCTTAACATGAAAAAAACAATAAAATCATGTTTTTTTTTTTTTTTTTTTTTTTTTGTACTCCACTTGACACCTGGTCCATTTCTTATAACCAAAAAGACACACTAGAAACAGTTCCACATGTATCTTGTTATATCATAGGTTCATAGCCAACAAGGTTCCCTGGCTTACGCCACCCAAGAAAGTTATGTTCCTGTGCCCCTGTCGAACAGAGCCACAGAAGTGATCCCCGGGGTGTATTTCCTATTTCCCATCCATTCATCAAGATTTTCTTGAAGAGTGCTAATGACTTTGCTTGACATAGATGGGTAGCTTGTTCCAGAGTATGGGAAGTCTCTGGGACAGGAATCTATCCCTCCAGCATGTCCTGTTTATTGTGGTGACAAGATTTAGGTCCCTAGATCGTGTAGCTCAGAGGGATTGGGATTTCCTTATGTGTAGCATGTCCACCAGCTCTGGGTTTGACATAACTTTATCTGTTAGGCAGAGATCACCTTGAACTAGGCGATATGCTATGGAGTAAAGCTGGAGTTTTTGAGACGGTCAGTGTAGGGTATCTGTTTGAGGCCAGTAATCCTCTTTGTGAGTTATTTCTGTGGCCTTTCCAGCTGCTGGAGATGTCTTGTGAGGTACATTCCAAAAGGGGTATTGTACTCTATAATGGGTCTAATGAGTGTCGAGTAGAGGGGAACAATGACCACTTTTTTCCTGGATTAGAACCATTTTGTGATGAAGTGTGCCACATAGAAGGATTTCCTGACTACTGTGGCAATGTTATTATCAAAGGAGAGACTACTGTCCACCTGGGTCTCAAGGTCTCTTATCACACATTCGGCATTAAGTAGACTGCTGCTTATGTGGTAGTTCATGGGTACAGAGTTTTTACCAAAGGGGATGGCAATGCACTTTTTGGCATTGAGCTTGAGACCATGGCTCTGACACCAGGCATCTGCCTCAGTGAGGCCCTTCTGTAGAATGTCCACATCATTTGGGGACTTGACTATGGCTCCTAGTTTGCAGTCATCTCCGAACTTTGTTAGCCAAAGGCCTTCTGAGTTAGCCTGTATTTCAGAGAAGTAGATATGAAACAAGAGAGGTCCTAGGACTGAACCTTGTGGTACTCCACTTGTCACTGGTTTGAAGTCAGATTTACAGTGTGGGTTTTGTCAGTGAGGCAGTTGGCAACCCTTCTTGTGACGTAAGGATTTATACCTAGTTTAGTGAGTTTAGCTACAATTCCAGAATGGGGGATGGTGTCTAAAGCATTGGCGAGGTCAAGATAGGCTATGTGAACCAACTTGCCCTCATCTACAGCTTTGGTGACTGCCTCAAAGAAGTCAATCAGGTTCAGGAGGCATGATCTGCCTTTCACAAACCCGAACTGGGTGGGTCCAGAGTTTGGAGGTTACCAATGTCTTTGTTTATGAGTCCCATGATGATACGTGCCATGGCCTTACAGACCAGGCTTGTCAGGTTAATAGGGTGATAGTTCCCGGGATCAGTGGTGGCTTCCCTTTCTGGAGTGGGATAACTGTTGCTGTGCATCATTCAGTGGGCACAAAGACTAACTTGAAGCTATGATTGAACATGGTGCTTAGGTGGGGAGCCAGTTTGTTCTGAAGTTCGTGTAAAACGCAGCCTGGGATGTTGTTCGGTCCCATGGATGCTGTGTTTTTGGCTTTAGAGAGTACAGCTTTTACCTGTGTAGTTGTGATTACAGGGACTCTGCATTCTTCCTGTATAGATATGGGCCCTTTAGTTGGTGAGAGTGGGGTAAAGTTAGTACTAAACCTATCTGTCAGGATGTTGGCAACATCAGTTGGTTCTGTAATTTTCATGCCGTTGTGCTGCAACTCAGAGCAGATCTGGGTCTTGTCATTGAGATTCTTGACATAGCTATAGAATACTTTGTGGTTGTCCTTAGAATCAGTGGCAACTTTTTTTTTTTATAGCTAGCTTTGGAGGATCTTATAAGGGATCTCAACTTCTTACTGCGGCTGACCAGGGAGCTCTTCCACTCATGGGATTTTATTCTCTTTTGCAACAGTTTCTTCCTTCTGTTGTAGAGTTTGTTTATGGCAGGGGACCACCAGATTGGCTTCCTTTTTTTTTGGAGATAACATCTTGATTCTGTTTGGGATAGCATGATCCATGCACTGGTATAAGTGCTTATAGAGTGCATTTGTGTAGGATTCAGCAGTTGTATCTGTATTGTCCATCTGCTTGGGTGTCATGGAGTTCGCTACTTCTGTCTTAAGAAGCATGAAGTTGACTTTGGAGAAAAATTTTACCATGGTTTCCTTAATGGGGGGTGGGGGCGAGATCTGGATATCTAGGGTGATTAGCTTATGATCAGATCTGACCAACGAGGAGTTGACTTCAGGTGTGGAACACCGGTCACTCATGTTGGTAATGATTAGGTCTAGGATATTGTTGCCCTTGATGGGAGTGCAGATAAGTTGATCCAGAGCATTGGAATTTATGAATTCCAGAAAGCTTTGAGTGAAGGAGTTGGTACATGAGTAGTTTTCCCAGTTAATGGTGGGGTAGTTGAACTCGCCCATTATTAGGGTGTTTAGTTGAACCTTAATATTTTCCAGTATATCAAGAAAAGAGGAGTGGGAATCCTGGGGCATAGTGGGGGATCTGTAGCAAGCTACAATTTGGTTGCAGTTTTGCCCAGAGTTAGTTGCACTTGGATAACCTCAGATGCATTATGCTGAGCAACTAGCCTGGAGGTGTGGATATCCTTAATGACTATGGACACACCTCTGCCTCTGGAGTTCTGGTCCAGGTTAGGTAGCCAAAAAGTGTGGCATGAGTTATAGCCTGGTAATGCAGGTGTGCTCTCTGGACCCTTGAACCAGGTCTCAGTCACTGCACAGATATCGATGTTCTTCATTTTAAGGAGTGCCTCGAGGGAGTGCATTTTGAGACTTAGACTTCTAGCATCGAGTAGCATTACCCTCAGTTTTTGCTTGCCTGTTCCTGTTATGGTGGGGAATTTGTCATTTGAACCTTGCCTAAAAAAAGGCACTATGGGGTGTCAAGAGCCTTAGCCAGTATCTAGAATCCCAGGGGTGACAGGTGCAGGCCATCTCTGGCAAAGCATCATGGTCTGTCGACCATGTCGTCCCAGGCAGACAGATACTGGATCCCCTTAGAATGACACCAGAAGCTTAGCCAATTGTTGAAGTCAATCATTTTGTCCTTGTACTGCGGTATCATTCTGGGCGATGGCAGGATGTTACTTAGGACTAAGGTCATACCTGCCTGTACAGCAAGATCAGAGAGCTCTTCCATGTCTTTTTTCATGTAGCCCAGGGAGGTACATCCCAGGTCATTCACACCAACATGGACAATGACAGAGTCATATTTGTACTTGTTGTGGAGTGACCTGAGCGCATGGGTTATGTGGTGGATCCTGGCACCTGACAGGCCTCTAACAGTAACCTTCTCCTTATTTAGCCTGGTGAGTGTGACATCAGTATGCCTGACTATAGAGTCTCCTTCACTTAACTTCCAGCATCATAACTGAGTCAGAAAATGAAAAGTTAATAAGCTGCTTTTGTGATCCAGAAAAACATTCCTTATTTCTTTTCCCCACAAGAAGAACAGCAGTGGCAGTTGCTGCAGATGGTTAAGGCTGTTTGCTTAGTTTCTGTAGGATAAGGTTTGATTCCCTCATTTGTCTACTGTGTGACCTTGATCAAGTTACTTAACTCAACATTGCTCCTTGGATGCCCCTGAAGGGATTATGTTTCCAGTCATTGTATCTGCTTAGCAAATGTGTATTATTATGGAAAAGAGAGTCCTAATTCCCCTGTTGCAATATGGAATCCCAATCATTGTATAAACTTCACAAAATAACTTGCTTCCTTAAAACTGACTCCAGTAACATCTGCAGGTCCATTACCCTCTCTCCAAAAAAGGAACATTACTGCCTTACTTTAACACAGACCAAATACCCACACATACCACAAAGAATGATATCCTTACTGAGAACTCTGATATTCAAGCTTATTTGAGAAGAAAATGTCCTCCATTTTTGCTCAAAGAATTCCTGAGAGAGCTTTGGCTCATTATAGACTGAGATCCTTCTCACTGTTCTCCCTCACATCTACATTTTCCTCTTATCAACCTGAAATGAAATAAGCATGACTCCATACTGACTCCCATAGTAGGGGAAGCCATAAATGAAAAATAAAATTCTATACCATCTATCAAGAACTTCTGAAACAAGCTGAGATGGTACCTCAACAAACAAGCACAATATAAATGTCACACAAATAGCTCTGTCACATAAGCTACCATTCTCTCCATATTCACTGCACTCCTACTGTACATACTTCATATGAACTGCCACTGAATTACTAGTTAACTGCAACACCCCGACTTGTGACCATGTCCCTCTGAGAGGGATGTGGTACTGATGCTTTTCCATGGGATGGTATAAGCAAGCAATATGCCTTCTATACTTCTCTGTACCAGCATAGAGTTGCCCATGTTCTCCATTTCTAATCTGATATCAACATCAGGCATTCCTGTTACCCATCTAATCACACCACTGACATGAAACATGATTCCAGGTAATACACAGCCATTTCATCTATTACTCTTAACACTTAATTCCCTACTCATAATCAAAGTATTTCACATTAGGGTTGTATTTGAACCTTATCACAGCTTAGACTCTTAGAATATACCCCTTGGCGTTGAAAGTTTCAAACTTTTACTCAATATTGTGATTTGTTTTTTCTTTTGTGTCCCTATCTTCTTCTACTTTTCCAATCTGATGACTCCAATAAGTAAAGCCTCCTAACCTTCTGAATTATGCATCTTAGCAGTCTCACAATACATAATGCAAATGCCTGAAACATGATTGTAGCATACTTGTTTAGTTAACTGAAGTTTTCTTTACTATGAGTTAAGATTGTGAAAGCATTTGTGTAACCTTCTAGTGGTTTTCTATTGCGAATACCTGAAACACGATTGTAGAATAATTGTTTAGTAAATTATACAATCTCTTCCTAATTGCTAACACCATGCATATAGCTGTGCTTTGTTTGGTTATTGGTTGTAAACCCCAAGATGAACCCAAAAATGGTCCACTTGGACCAGCAGTCTACCCGAATCAACTAGGTAAGTTAGTGAAAACATGTGTTAAGAATATCATGCATTCTATATGAATTTTCAATAAAATATATAATAAATTCTGATGCAAACTATATCATTCTTGTTCAGTTAACATGTACAGTCAAACCATTTGTTAACAATGTTTGATATACTACGATACATTTTGCTTGTTATTTTAAGAAAAATACATCCATGTCTCTTCTACTGTTGTTTCTTGCAGCATAAAGCATTGTGAATCTTACTAGGCCAATTCTGCCTGCATGGCATTCATTCACTTATATTGATGCAACACTAAAAGGTGAAGTACTATTTACCTCTCTTAAATGTTTCTGCATTCTAATATTTAGTTTCCTCACCATTTTGTCAATATCCCACTTATACAGCATGAAGTATACAGCAGCACAAATTATACTAGCAATACTCTTGGTACAGAAAATTTCCAATTTATGGTGAAAAGCTTTGATACAATATTCATTCACTTCCTGTAGGAGACTGCAAGCTGTAGAATTCCCATAATTCTCAAGTCCTGTAAACTTATTAGAAAGTACTAACTACTATTATATTGGTAGTCAGCATCTGATGTAAAACTGGTTGAGTCAAAACAACACTACTGGTTAGTGTGTGAGCGACATATGATTCCCATAGCCAGCCTTTGGCATAGGCCAACTAGGTGGCTGCCTAGGGTGCTGCTCTAGCAAGGGCACTTTTCCAGTAATCTGGATGGTGTAACTAGACCAGGATGGAGGCACCAGGTGGTGATGGGGGGGTGCTGTGCAGACCTTTCGCCTAGGGTACCACTTGACCTAAGCCCGACCCTGGTGATTCCAATACCAAAATACTCAGATTTTTCAACATAATCCCTGGGATTCATTAAACTAAAATATCCATGTAGGAACAGTGTAGCCACTCCTGCACGGAATATGGCCACCGAGGGATTCAGGAAACAGCCGATCTGACGAGCACGAGCCTGCCGACACTGTTCCTGCACAGAAAGCCCTGCAGAATGCTAATTACCTCATTTGCTGATGAAAACAATGCAAATGAGGTGAATTAGCAATTCAGGAAGCAGGCAGGCATCCATGCAGGAACAGTGCTAGTTGCAGAAATGTGTTCGGTTACAAACTGAACACATTTCTGTAAATAACAAAACGAGGGCATGACAGCTCAAATAAAAACATGTATTATAAACTTTAGGCATGCCAATGGCCAAATATATGGCCATTGGCATTTGAAAGTGTTTAATGTAATAAAAAAATCAAAGCATTTTTTGGCCGATCTCAGCCGTTTAAGCATAGGGCAGCAGCACCCAAATGGCATCGTGCCGAAAAAAAAATATGTTAAAACTCAATTTTTGGGGAAATCTGCATTTTGCCATTATAGTCAATGGCATTCAGAATCAAAACATTACCAGGGAACACTGATTGTCAAGGGGAAAGGTTCTGTGTCAGAGCAGTAACTATAAACTAAGGCAGTGGGGTATGCAAATGAGGGAACATTTACTGAATCACAAAATATTCTAGGTCCACACACTACACCTAACTGTGTAGGTGCTAGAACAGGACAGTGTAGGCAAGAGGAGCAGCTAACATGAAAAGGGGGTGTGTCATGCTTGGTGTAAGCACATTGGAGCTCCTTTGCCCGGGTTTGCTCTTAGCTAAGCACAGCTAAGCAAGGGGGTGTGTTTGAGGGTGCAATGTCTTACACCATGAAATGAAGAGCATGTTCACATCCAGGGAAGACCATTTCTGCTAAAATGTGTTTACCTTAGCTAAACGAGTGTGCTAAACCAAAAAAAAAAGAACAAACGGAAATAGCGGCACTGTTTACATTTAGGCAGCGGGGCTTAGAAGGGTGAATGGGAAGGGGAGAAGAAAAAAAAGTGAAATAGCAAAATACAGCCTCTCAAGTACAAGTAAAATAGCTGGCAGGTGGAATGTCTCAAAGTCAGCCAATCACACAGGCAGCATCTGCAGCACATTACTATAAACTATGCAAACATCTTCCAGTCTGTTTTTTCCAACAAACTCTGCACCATAGGTGTACACATATGGGGGAAATTTAACTGGCAAAACTAGCAAAAAATGTTAGGGGCTGCTGTCACTTTGCTCTCTCAGTATGTGCAAGAGGCCGAGAGCCCTGAGGAAGATAATGCTGACAACCGACTCAGACCATGGAGGAGGAGAAGAGTGTTCAGACCCAAGGTAACCTACCAGGGGCTACATGATCTGGAGACAGTAGAGTGCTATAGAGTGGACAGGGACATACTTCAGCAACTTGCTGAGCTGTATCAGCCTCACCTCAGACCCAGAACCAACAGAGGGGAACCCATCCCAGTGGATACCAAGGTATGCATAGCCTTAAGAATACTAGCTACAGGTACTTTCTAAAGACCAACTGGGGATATCATGGGGGTGTCACAGGCATCTGCGTCCAGGATACTCCACCAGTTCCTGGATGCCGTGTGACCACATGCTGCTGAGCACATTTACTTCCCCAGCACCTGCGAGGAAAGGACCAGCAATATGCGTCTCTTCCACTGTGTAGCAGAATACCCAGAGGCACTGGATGCCATAGACTGCACGCACATCCACATGAAAGCACCACCTGGTGACCATGGTAGGGTCTACCTAAATCGCAAGGGGTTCCACTCCATCAACTGCCAGGTCATGTGCAATGCCCAGGGCATTATCATGAATGTGTGTGCTAGTAGCCCTGGAAGGTATCACACTCCCACATCTGGCATTCATCACAGCTGTACCAGGCATTTTCCAGTGGGGATATCCCATACGACCACTGGTAGGGGAAGCTGGCTACGCACTGGAGCTGTGGCTGATGACACCCATCAGAAATGCACACACACCCACACAAGAATGCCATAATGAGGCACACACAAACCAGGATCATTATAGAGAATGTGTTTGGAATGCTCAAGTCACGGTTCCACTGCCTTGACATATCCGGTGGAGCCTTGCAGTACTCTCCAGCCACATCTGCACACATGTTCATAGTATGTGCCATGCTACACAATATGATCCTGTGGAAACAGCTGCAGCAGAAACAAAATAGGGAAGGGTCACACAGCCCCCCACCATTGCCAAGGTCTCCACAGGCACAGAAGGACTCAGAGGAGGAACATCCTGAGTCTGCCACTGTAGGCAGATGGAGGCATGCCCAGTATGCCCTGGCCTTGGCAAAGAGGCAACACATAACACATACACTGACACTGTAGGGCCTGATATCTCTCTCTATACCTTACCTATATAGGCAGTGTACTGTGTGCATCCAATGTAGTCATCCCTCAAGCACTGTCCTCACAACTGCCTCAGGCACAAGGTAAGTCAGTCCTCTTAACAATAAATGAATGGAGTAGAATGTTCTGATAGCATAGCTATGGTATTGATCCAAGCATGCAAAGGAATGAGGTGGCTTACTGGGATAGCAATAGACAACTAACAGCTATGTGGGACAGCAGGAAGTGTAAACCCAGTACTGGCTTACCCACACTATGCAGTACCACCCTAGTTGATAAATACCACTGCAGGATATGTGGTGAGCCAAATAACGGGGGGTCATATGTCACATGCATGGATGTCAAAGTGGGGGTCCCATACGCACCCCCAGCTTCACCCAGCAGATCAGCTGTATAAAATCATATAGAAATGTCTGGCAAAGGCCCCCACATGGCGACATCCATGAAATTCCCACCTGCAGACTTACACAGTGATATCACAGCAGGTCTGGCAGTGGCAGTACGGCTCTGAAAGTTAAGAAGTCTGAAACTAAAAATGTTTATGCCAGAACAATCTGACCTGTGGTCCATACTGTTATGCCTATAGTCTTAAAGATGGGCTACACCAGTATGCTAAATGGGACCAAAATATTAAGCAAATATCAGCAGTCTGTACAAATGTGTATTGTGTACAGATGTGTCACCCCCCACCACCCATAGTCCCATAGAAATGCAGTAACATGTCCCTAGCTTTAAGCATCATCCAGCTGTCAACTAGAGTGATGGCTCAATATGAACAGAAAGCAGTTGTCAGTAACACCCAGTCATCTTACTGGTGCCATTCCAGGGGTGTCCACTGCCTGGCAGCTTGGGAACATATGATCATCAGAATGCACTGCCTTGCTACAGATGGCCTGCATCTGTCACACCTGGCCTACAGGCCTCTGGCAAATGCCTATGCCTCACCCACAGTGCCCTGTTAGGGAGTGTCATGGGGTCCATAACACCAACATAACACAGTCTACAAAATGCAAAGAAAGGTCATGCTGCTAACTGCTAGGAGCAAACCTGCCAGCCTCAGAGAGCCAGAAATCTGGACAAAGCCATGAATAATGGTGTGATAAAGGTCCAAAGAGTAGGACACCTTTGAAATACTGCTCTAGTAATGTTAGAAAGTTGATGGAATGATTGTATTAGCATGGACTGTCTAATGGGTATGAAGTCTGATAATGCAATGTCAATTGTCAGTAATTTCTGAATTCAACCCTGAGTGACTTGCAAAACACATTTCCTTGAAAACCACATTCATTTGGGTAACCAAACAGACATATGAGTCTTGAATCTGGACATTCTGTGATACTCTGTACAGTCGACAGGCAGGGCTAGGAGTCTAAACATGGGAATGCACTCATCGCAGGCAGCCCTAACCCTGAAAGATGGTGACATGCCTGCAGCCATAGAACCCTGACCAACAGCCATGGGGAGTAACACACCCTTCCCTGATCACTCATTCTATGCAACATCCTGACCCCAGAATGTGGCCAGCCAAGCCAAATGAGGTGGTCCATACATATATGTGAGACACACACCTCCAGGCTGGTCAAACAGTCTGACACACACAAGGCCCTCCAAGTGCAGTCAACATTTGAGAAGACATCTATGCAAAGTACTTGTAGCTACAGTCCAACATATCTGATCCAGGACCCCCCTCTCACATATCCTATACCCTACAAATCTATCTGAAGTCTGCCTGTCACCCGGATCCTGCCTGACTTATATTACCCAACCATGGACTGGAAATCAGACCATGCCAGAACAGAAATGCACAGAGATTCCACCATTGTAATATATCACCAAGGTGGTGGACCATTTCCACAGCTCAAGCAGTCAATTTGTTGTAGGCACACCTCTCAACAGGCTGGATTGTGCAAGAATGCCTAGCATTTGGCTCATAATATTGGTGTGTGCATCAACCATCCTGTATTCCTCTGGTAAATCACTGTGATGATCTGAGGAGGTATGTCACGAGGTACTGAAACAATGCATGACAGTGTCAAACATCATATATGTCATATGTCTGCTAAAACAAACCTTGTAGCCCTAGCAACCCATAGATTACTAAGAGAAATAGTCACAATCACCATATAGCCCATTGTCTCCCCATTATGATAGGCTATCTCCAGATATCCTGCACCAACAGGTTGAGACGTATGGCTGTAGCACAAAACAAACCAGACTGGAGTACAAAAATCCCTGGAATGGAGTCCCACATTTACTATAGAAGGTCACACTGGGCATGCTCATACACTTAAAGAATTGTCAGTAGGATCTAGGAATTAACAGGCATTTCCCATCCAGTGTACCTCCCATTGCTCTACTTTAGCAGTCCTGAAGATGTCTTTCACCATAGAAGTACCTTTTGTCAAGCCTCAGCCCTATAATCTCTGTGGCACGTACGATAACTGCATAACACTATAGTACAAGTAAGTAGTTAGGTAGGAGTTCTATTCTCAGTCCTGACAAAAGGAAAAGTGTGTGTGTGTGTTTATAAGTTAAAGATTTTGGGACCATTCAAACCCAGTACCCTACCCATTGCCCTACGCTAGCAGTCCTGAAGATATTTGTCACCATAGAAGTCCCTTTCATCAAAACACAACCCTATAAGCTGTGTGGTGCATGCAATAACTGTGTAACACGTAGTACAAATAACTAGTTAGGTAGAAGTTCCAATCCCAGTCCTGGAAAATGTAGATTTTGAGTCAATTCAAACCCAGTATACTTTCCATTGCCCTACTTTAGCAGTCCTGCAAATATCAAGTCACCTTAGAAGTCCCTTTCGTCAGGCCTCAGTCTTATAAGCTCTGTGGCGTGTGTGGTAACTGCATGACACTGTAGTTATAAGTAACTAGTTAGGTAGGAGTTCTCATCCCAGTTCTAGCAAATGTGTGTGTATATGTGTAGTTTAAAGCATTTTGTGGCTTCTCAAGTATATCACCCATTGTCATACTTTACAAGGGCTGGTGATGTTCCTCACCTTAGAAGTACCTTTGGACAATCTTCACCCTATAAGTTCCGTGGTGTGTGCAATAAATGCATAACACTGTAGTAGCAATACATAGACTGGTAGGTGTTCTAATCTCAGTCCTGGCAAGTGTGTGTGTGTAAAAACAGTATCCTGCCTGTGGAGGGGTTTTTGTGTTTGTGTGAGAACCATATCCATTGGGTTTTGTTACTTGTTGCTGTTGCCCACCCAGTACATGTCCCAGTGTCCACATTACAAGGCCCACAGTTGTGATCTACTGTAGAGGGACCTGTAGACACTCTGCAGCCCTATAAGGATTGCGCCATGTGCAATAACTATGTCGCAGTATGGAATAGATAACAAGATAGACAGTCCATCTAATCCTTTGGATATCTCTCCCCACTCAGGAATCATACACAAACACACTCAGGTAGGCAGCCACACCTACATCAGTAGGTGGCCTGCAAACCAGCTCACAGATAGAACCCACAGTGTGAAAGCAGTGGACTCCATGTCAGACTGCTGAACAGTCATGCGTGGAGTCCCACGGGTTGTGGACCTGGGTTCCCTCATGTTTGGAAACCACACTTCTGAAGACCACCCCAATATGAAGGCACCCTGGTTGACAGTGCTTGCAGATGACTACAAGATGGATGCTATTATTCCCCCCCCCCCACACACGTGAGGTTGACATCCATTACAAAGGCATCTCTGAGACCTATGACTGTTGTCAGAACCTTGGACATAAGCTCAATGCCAGATGATGTGCCACCATCCCCTTTGGGTACGACATGGTTCCCATAAAGCAATACATTGATTGTAGCCCACTGAACACTGATGTTGGTACTGGTAACACAGGTTGACAGTGAGCACTCTGCTGACCACCACAGTGCCACTGTCTTCCAAAAGTCCTTCCATGTGTCACTTCTCCTGACTAAGGGTGTTGAATCCGGGAAGTAAAAGGACAGTGTTTCCCTGTATTCTCCCCTCAGTAGGACAATCAATGTGTACTATGGCCCATTTGCCATGTATCCCACTGGACACCTGCAGCAACAGGAGAGGCTGCAAATGTACCTCACAAAGAGGATCTTGGGTACTATACACTTACCCCATATGGACAGACTCCAACAACTCCAATGAATCTCTGTCTCATATTGGCTATTTAGGTCCAATCTCTGCCTGACATAAACAGCCATGTCTGAATCAACTCTGTCAGGAATGCTACAACTGAAGAAACCAATCTGTCCACACAACATGCCCCAGATACCTCAACCCCATCCTCACAATCAACAAGACATGCTGGAGGGATAGGTTCACAAACCAGAGACTGGCCACCCTATGGAATAGACATCACATACATGTCAAGCAGAGCACATCACTGGCCCTCTTCAAGAGAAATCCGGAGGAGTAGATGGGGAATTGAATACCCACCCTGGGCAATCACTCCAGTGACTATACTCAGTAGACACACTGGGGAGTATCATCAGGTGGCATGATGCTAGTGTATTTCCATGGGCTAGCCTTGTAAAGCCTGCATGGCCACTTGTCAAGTACACACCTATGAATCTTTGAACCTATGGATCTCAGTAGTGTCAAAAGTGTGTATTTGTGTGTGTGTGTGTGTGTGTGTGTGTGTGTGTGTGTGTGTGTGTGTGTGTGTGTGTGTGTGTATGTGTGTGTGTATATGTGTGCATTACTGTGTATAAAAGTGTGTGTGAGTGTGTAAACATGTGGGTGAAAGTAGTTGGTGGTCTGTCTCACCCAGTACAACTACCATTGCCATACCTTACATGTGCTGTAAAAGGTATTCACAATATAGGTACCTTGGGACACTTCCCAACCTATAAGCTCTGTGGTGTGTGCGGTAACTGCATAACACTGTAATACCAATAGCTACATAGCTAGGGGTTCTAATATGAGTCCTGGCAAGTGTGTGTGTGTGTGTGTGTGTGTGTGTGTGTGTGTGTGTGTGTGTGTGTGTGTGTGTGTGTGTTTGTGTGTGTGTGTGTGTGTGTGTGTTGTGTGTAAGTGTGTATATGTGTAGGTTTCAGTATTTTGTGGCCTCTCACACCCAGTACATCACCCATTGTCATAATTTGCAAGGCCTGGTAATGCCCATCACCATAAAAGTACCTTTGGACAAATGTCATCCCATAACCTCCATGGTGCATGCGATAAATGTGTGACAATGTAGTAACAATAAATAGATAGGTAAGGGTTCTAATCTCAGTCCTGGCAAATGTGTGTGAGAGAAGAGTATCTTGTGTTTGTGCGACATCCATTGGATGGGCATGGTTTCATATTTTATGCCATGGTACTCACAGTACACATCCCTAGGTCTACTGTATGAGGTCTGCTATTCACATCAACCATAGTGGCATCTGTAGACACTCTTCAGCCCTTTAAGCCCCGTTCAACAGTATGGAATAGTATGGTATTAATAACAAGATAGGTTGTTATTGTGTGTGTGTGTGTGGTGTGTGTGTGTGTGTGTGCATTGGTGTGTATAGCAGTGGTTGTGAGTGTGTAGACTTGTATGGGACACTATTATGAATGCTCTCACACCCAGTACACCCAACATTGCCATACCTCACAAGACCACGTGATGTTATTCACCTTATAGGTACCTTGTAACATTCATCACACTAGTGGTCCTGTGCCACCTGCAATAACTGCATAATAGTGTGGCACCACAATGTGATGGGTAGGGGTTCCAAACACAATACTGGCAACTGTGATCCTGTGTGTGTGTGTGTGTGTGTGTGTGTGTGTGTGTGTGTGTGTGTGTGTGTGTGTGTGTGTGTGTGTGTGTGTGAACAGTATTCTCTGTGTGTTTGGTCAACACAATATCCTCTGGGGTTGAGGGCATTAGCAATCTGAGGTGTGTTCCACCCACCACACTTACCATTGTCTACTCTACAAGAGCTGATGTCAACCACCAGAGACGTAGATACAACCCCTCAGCTCTATAAGCTGTGAGGCACATGCAAGGACACAGACCTGGGAAATGTGTGTAGATACATCTGTACCTCGGCTATGACATGGTTGATGTGTTACGACACTGCCAAACCCCTCAGTCGTATGTCTGCAGGGCCACATCCTGCTGACACACAGACACCTGGAACACAAACAGAATACAGCCTGTGAGAACACATTCACTTAGTGTTATTAACACCAATAATGCATCATGGCTGAAAAGGTACACACACTGATGTGTACCCATTAAAAATGCCAGATGACAGCACCTTACACAGCATTAAATAGCTACACTCTACTAAAGTCACCCTGTGCATCAGACCCATATTAGCATGTCCCTGCATCGATGGTATGGATGGCAGGGATGTGGCACAGGTATCATCATATGCACAAGGTGTTGTGTAGCTTTGCCAGAAGCCTAGGCTGGGCCATACGGTTGACAGTGTGTGTGTGTGTGTGTGTGTGTGTGTGTGTGTGTGTGTGTGTGTGTGTGTGTGTGTGTGTGTGTGTGTGTGTGTGTGTGTGTGTGTGTGTGTGTGTGTGTGTGTGTGTATATATACGTGTGTGTGTGTGTGTGTGTGTGTGTGTGTGTGTGTGTGTGTGTATATACGTGTGCACGTGTGTGTGTGTGTGTGTGTGTGTGTGTGTGTGTGTGTGTGTGTGTGTGTGTGTGTTTGGAGTGTGCTCATTAAATGGGCTGTGCAGGTGTGGTGTGTGTGTGTGTGTGTGTGTGTGTGTGTGTGTGTGTGTGTGTGTGTGTGTGTGTGTGTGTGGAGAGGCGACTTGCCTGATGGTGATGTGTGTGTGCTTGTATGCACACAGTCACATCATGTGGGCGCCCTACACAGGGATATTTTGAACAGCTGTGGGCTGTACATGGCAGGGTGTACAGTTCACTGTCTCCGGTCATGGACATGGGAACTGGGCCTGCCAAGGGTATCACTGTCACCACCAGGGACAAATCCAGATGCAGTACTACTCCCTGATGGTGACTGCTGCCTGCTGGATCCATGTCCCTGTTGGGACCGGCTAGGACCACATGCCCATGGCCTGCTGCATCATGGCATGGAGAGCACACCCCATTCAGTAGTGCTGGTGGTACTGCCAGTATGGTAACATGATGGTGCACGGCCACATAGACCCTCAGATGATAGTGGTGCTGCCCTCATCTACGTGGCTCCTGGCCATTGTCCACATAATGCCCAAGCACAGTCAAGGAGTGCCAAGGTCTCCCACACCATCTATCCATAACCTCAGTACACTCATGGATGGCCACAGTAAGTTCATGAATATCGGCACAGACACCAGCAACATGCTCATCCATGACACTGTGTATATGTCTGGTGTTATGTTCATTGCATGCCTGTGCCTCCATGATGGCCCATAACATGCATCTGGTGACTGCTGCTGTGGCACTTGCAACAGGGGCATGACAGGCTGCAATCCTGCTCTGAGCACTCTTGCCCATCTGCCTGTGTGGGACCTCGCTATCACTCTGGCTATGGCTACTGCCTGCACCCTCACACCACAGTAGCCTTTTCCATGCCACCACCTGCCAACTGTCCATTATCTGTGGCCACTGATGACGGGGTATGTGTGGGCATTGTGACTGTGTGCGGGGATGGGCTTGACAATAGCGGGATGCCAACCGATGGTACAGTTTCACCTCCTGACAACCCAACCTGTGCTTCAATATGAGTATCATAATGGTCAGAGTCTGCAGAGACACTGACATCAGAATCAGAGCGGGAGGGACCATGGCCACCATGTCCACCTGTGAGGAAAAGACAACATATGTAAATTACTATCTGGACTATATGGTTTGCATGTATACACACACACACACACACACACACACACACATACAGGTGAGGTGCCTCAAAGGCATTACACAGACCTCACATTAGCCGACTGCGGACATTCACGACACACAGTCAGACAATAACATACACATTCTGGGCAGACTATCAGCATCATGCAGTGCAGCCCTTTCCAATTACTGTTACTAATCTACACCTCTGGGATTTGTGAGTGGTGTTGGTAGGTGATGGCCCTTTACCTATCATATGCTGCACCCATGTAAATTATTGCCATTCACCTGTATAGCACTGTGGCATCTCCTACAGAACATACCTTCAAACTGTACAGTTTTTTGCTGAATGTCTAGACATGTGGCTCATATGTTTGGTCTGTTTCTCATAACTCCTGTGTTTGTCTGATACATTACTGGGTTGACCTGTGCATTGGTGCCACTAATTAATGCCCTAATTTGAGGTGCAGACTGCATAACCTGCAGTACATGTTTGTTAAAACAAAGCTGGTTACTCAAACAACCTCCCAAGCTTACAGTGGATATAGTAAGTGTACACACACCTGTCAACATGACAGGTTTTTGTGATATATCACGAGACCTCAGAAATCAGGTGAGAACACTACCATCATTTCATATGACATATAACCTGTGCAATCCAACTGAAGAACATACACATCAGCTACAAGTAACATATGGTAAATGAAATAGGTACAATAGGCTGGTTGCATAAGTGTGCACATCCTGAAAGTAATACTCTGTTAAAGCATCTTTTGATTTAATCACAGCATTCAGTCCTCTTGGGAAGGTGTCTATTAGCATGGCACATCTTGACTTGCCAATGTTTGCACACTCTCCCTTGCAAAACACCTCCAACTATGTCAGATTGCAAGGGCATCCCCTGTGCACTTCCCTCTTCAAGTCATCCTGCATATATCCTATTGGACGTAGGTGTGGGTTCTGGTTGGGCCAGTGCAGAACATTGCATGTGTTTTGGTGAAGCCATCCTTTTGTTGATATGGATGTATGGTTTGGGCCATTGTTGTGTGGAAATGTGGAATTCCTCACCATCCACAACTATGTGGCAGACACCAGAAGGATTGGAGCCACAAAGGACCGGTGTTTGGAACTATTCATAATCCCCTCCAGCTTGGCTACAGCCCCAGTTCCAGCTTGTGAACAGCAACCCCAAAGCAGGACACTGCCATCACCATGCTTCATCATGGGGGCAGTGTTGTTGTGGTGATGTGCAGTGGTGTTATTGTGCCAAACAAACCTGTCAGAATTGTGGCCAAAGAGTTCAGCCATGATTCCATATTACCATAACACAGTGTCCCACTTTCTTTTTGGAGACCTGATGTATTGTTTTCAGACTTTCTCCAGGCCTGGATATTGTTTAGTGTGAGGAACTGCTGCCATCTTCCAACCCTACCCTATAGGCAAGACATATGGAGACCACAAAAGATTGTTGTGACATGTAGTACACACCCAGTACTTGCTGTATATTCCTGCTACTCTTTCACTGTTGCTGTAGGGCTCCTGGCAGCCTCTCTGGCCAGTTATGGTCTTGTATTCTCATAGAATTTGGTGGAATGTCCACTCCTTTACAATGTCACTATAGCCCCATATTTCCACCACCTTTTGATGACTGTCTGCACTGTGTTCCATGGTATGTGAAATACTGTGGAAATGTTTTGGTACCCTTCTCCAGGCTGATACATCTCAAACATGTGGTCCCTTAGCAGCTTTGTCAGCTCTATGCAAACCATGGCTGTTGCTGTAGCAGGCAACTGGGTATATATTACGATAGTCCTGGTAGGACAGCTGACAGCCATTTGCTGTTAATCAAAGAGTCTCTGTAATTGATGACAGGAGTGTACCCGATAAGATGTGCTGCTGTAGTTATATCGAAAGCTGCCTCAACACAGTTGTAGCTTCATCCTGTGCACACATATGCATCTAGGTTGTTGTACTATTGTAATGTGTCATTACTGTTTGAAACAAAAAAATGTCCAGCACCAAGGATGAAATTCCAAACAGTTTAATGTGGCAGCTCCAAAATAAAGATGAAATTAAACAGCAGACTAGTTTGGCCAAATAATTAGCCTTCCTCAGTGTTATAATAATAACAACCACACACATAAATTTAAATAGTAAGCCTAATAACAAAATAGCATTTCATTGTATGATTAATTAACCTCATTCAGGCCAAGTTTAAACAGACCTCCCAACCTGATAATCCAACTGGATTATTTTTTTTATTTAACATAGTATGCCAACCATGTTTAGACATTCGGTTTCCTGTGATCCTATCAATAATAATAAATTTAAACTGAGTAGTGGTGTGGGTCATACTGTGTTTAAATAATGAGCTTGACATCCTTTTATTTCTTATGTCACTGAGGTGCTCAGAAATACAAACCCTCGGTGACCTAGATGTTTGCCCCACATAAAAAGCAGAGCAGGAGCAAGTAGCCAGATATATGACCCAGTCAGTGCTACAGTTACCAAAACATAAAATATCATAAACCTTAGAAGTGTTGCTACTGGTAAATGCTTTGCTCTTTAATACATGATTACATGCTGAACAGTGGTCGCAGGGAATGCACCCCACCAATTTGCCCCCAAATAAAGTGACCTGCTGTGGTTGGAGGGCATTTTGTGTTGATAATGATTAAAATATAAGCCCAGCATAGGACCCCTGGGGCATGAGAAAAGACATTTTGAAGAAAGAGTCTCACAAAGCTTGTCATTTGCCATGAGAATGTCCCTATGGTGATTAATGATCTGCCTGAAAGTATTAATGTTACAACCAAATGTGGTAACAAGATGAACCAGCTCAATTGAATTACTGTCCTTGTGAATATATTGTAACAAATAATGTCTGAATTGTTTTGAAGCAAACTGACTCGCCTCATTTATGTTATGAATATCATATCCCCTCGGAAGGAATCTATTTTTCAAATCTTGTTGGTAAAAGTCATATGAGTTTTAGAAATTGTCCTTAGAAATTGGGATTTGGGGATGCTGTGGATGATGTGTCGAGGGTGATAACTATTGGCATGGAGTAAGGTGTTAAGAATGTTTATGAAAAATATCAGTCTTGAGTGTGTGATCAACCTCTCTAGTGATGGTCACATCCAAAAATGTAATTTGATTGATGTCAAAATTTAATGTAAATTGGATGTCCCACTTATTCTCATTGAGGTATTGTACAAATTCCTTTACATATATATCATCCCCCCTCCACACCATCCAACAATCATCCAGATATCGCCACCAAATATCAATTTCATCAAGGTATAAATTATGACTGACATATATAAGTTGTTCCTCAATATAACCCATAAAAAGGTCTGCATAAATGGGGCAAAAGAAGCCCCCATAGTGGTACCTTTCACCTGCCAATAACATTTGCCATGGAAGTAAAACACGTTCTTAGTTAACACATGTTCTATAAGGCAAACAAGTAAGGTGTTAAAGCCAGGGGAATATAGATTGGCTTTGTCTAACCAAAATTGAATGGCCTCTAGCCCAGCCCAATGGGAAATGTTGCTGTACAGGGAGGTCAAATCCAATGTGCACACTAACCAACCAGAATCCAACTGTGTATCCCTCACAATCTGTAGGAAATGAGTGGTATCTTGTATCATGGCCCTGACCATGGATAGAAGGGGTTGAATATATTTGGTCAGAAATGCAGCTAAAGGTTCTGTGAGTGATCCTCTGCCTGAGAAGACTGGCCTCCCTGGTGCTTTACATAGATCTTTATGAATTTTGGGCAGTAGATAGAGATACTGAGATTGAAGATCAGACACGTTCAAATGATACAAGATTTACTTACTAATAATACCCTCTTCCAGGGCGAGGTTCAGGAATGTATCTATTTCCAGTTTGAATTTTGGTGCTGGATCTAGTGGCATCTGCATATAAAATTGCCCATCGGTTAGCTGTCTTTCGGCCTCCGCAAGATACATTGACCAATTCATAACCACGACCGCCCCACCTTTGTGGGCTGGTAATATGACAATGTCATGATTATTCCTAAGCTTAATTAACACCTTCTGCTCCTGCTTAGTAAGGCCGTGTTTCATGTTAGTAAGAAAATCATATTCAAGTGTAGATCTTTAAGCACACAATCCTTAAATATAGCAATGTGTTTGTCCATGGATGGCATGAAAGAGGATTTCCGGAAATGAAAATCAGTAGATCTTTGAGCCTGAGTGTCATCAGCAAAAAACAATTTTAAATTCAACAATCTGCAAAAATTTGAGACATCATTGGCAAATGTATCTTCATTATTGTTCCCCTAACAGATTTGTTTGCTTTACAATTGATTTGTACAGGTTATAGGTCACATGAAAGGTTGGCAGTAGTTTGAAATTGTCTATTGTGCTCTTGTTTTTGTATATCACAAATACCCGGCATTATAACAGGTGTGTACACCATTTATATGCACTGTATACCACTAATTTATAAAATATGACCCTAGTTTTGGGCCTTTGTCCCCCCATTTTGTCAGTCTTTGTCCGGATGTCCTATAATGACAGGTTGTGAGGTATGCTACAGATATGTGTCATCTCCTGCAAATAGGACCTTGTGATGACCACTGTAATGCAATGCAGTAAACACCACCACAAGTGAACATGCAGACATTGCCAAATGGCTGAGTGTAACAGTTGTGTGCATGGTCACATGCATTAACTTTAGCATGCCTGGGGATACTGGTGAGCCACAACAGGGAAATCCTATACTTAGCAGCTTCAGGCTGTTGTCCCATGTGCAGACCAGAGGGACCTATTTAGTTGCAAGGGAGAGTTATTGTCAGCAGATTCACATTAGGCATTGGTACAAGGTGAATGCTATGTTTATGCACTGGTACAGTACACACTATGATATTACACAATTTGAAGTCCTTTACCATAGATGTGCACTTGTGTGCATTACTAAACCCCACCCACTAATCCATTTTGCACTGACATATGCATCTAGAGACTCTATAGAAGACAGTTTAAATGCTACTTCATTACACTGATGTGCACTTTGGCCTTACCTTGACATTCCTTGCCTGTTGCCTGGGTACCACCCACCTCCACGGCTGCTGCTTCCCGTGTTTTAGGTTTGTGTGGGGGCTTTCCAAAGGTTGGCAAGGAGCTCCTCTGTCATCGTAAGTGGGGCCTGTGTCTCTGGTCACAACCAGTAGCAGTACAGTCCCTCTCTACAGCAACAGCCCTTTGCCAGGCACAACATATCAGGTCAGTTGCTCTATGCCTGACCTGATCTTATGTGTGTCCATATTGGCCCAAGATGTTCACCCTGTAGACAAGCTCATCCCACAGGGCAGTCTGCTCCCACAGATTTTGCTGGCTACAGCCAAAAAGGATGGCATAGTTTAAGATTACAGCTTCTGTGATGGCTGGTGTCTCCGCATTGGTGTAAGGTGGTTGCCGCTGCATGGCACCTGGAAGACATAAACAGGGAAACACATTAAAGGACCTCAAACATTGCCCAGAGTTCTTTACAGAGCCAGCACATAAATACTATCATTAGCCACCACTTACAAACACATCATACCCATGTACCTAGCAGCACTGTATGACCATGCATTGTACTCCTGGTCCTGATGTGTCATGTTCCCCCCAATGAGGGCCAGTACATTGCATAGACCACAACCCATCGTTCACGTTTGTGTAGAGGGATGACAGTGGCCATGTTCCTTGCAGATGGAATGTCAATGGTGCTCAGGCTTTGCTTGCATACAGTGTGTAATGGAACTGGAAGCATATGCCTAGGTTCATGTAGGATGCAGACAGGAATGTTATCAGACCCCAAGGGGAGTTGCTTTTGTTAACTTTGATTAGGCAGTTTGCACCTGATCCATGATGATGAGGGGAGGGGTGCATGTGCTGTGCTGTGCATATCCACCTATACTGATGGTGAGCCAGGGGGTGATATTTGCCCTAAACCTGTCTGCAGCAGGTTGGCTGTAGCTATGGTGTGTGTTTATGTGGTGTGATTGGCCACCATTACAGGGTGGATTGGGTTGTTGACTCTGAGATGGCAGACATATGTAAAGATGGCCTTGTGATTACCCTTAGTGGGTGTGTCCAATTTGTACTCATAGTTAGCCTTACAGTAATCCACCTGTGACCTAATATGCTCATTCAAAGTTTGACATGCTTGCCTGTTGGTGCATGATCCTCTTTTGCCCTGTACAGCCAATATAGCATCCCGTTATGTGCTTTGTGCATTGCTGCTGTCCAGTGAATGGGATTACTCTACTTTGGTGGAGACAGGTTTTAAAAGTCAGGTATTGCTGTGGCCATACAGTTATGTGGATGGTCATATATCTGTTTGTAGTAGGCATGGACACAAGGTCATAACACTGTTGGGCACCTCTCCATTTTCAACGTGGTACATATGCATATTCTAGTACCCATGTCTGTGTCAGGGAAAATGCAACAAACATTAGCTGTAGAAGTGTAACTCTGTTGGATGCACAGAAACTAAGATTACACATGTACAACATGTACAGCTTATTTACCTGATGTTTTGTATCCCATGTCAGTTATGAGGCAGCCAGGTACACCTACCCAGGTAATACCTGCTATACATTTCTGTTCTATGTCAGTATGGCACACTGTAATTACAGTCTTGCTGTTCAGTCAGTCATGTCAAGCTGTTAGAGCAGGACATCTGAAGGACACCGCACATACATGGTGGGCTATGGGCCAAAATCAGTAACACTTTCTTCATATTGCTGTAACACACGTACACCATTTGATAGTGCAGTAGCCTTTGCATTCGCAGACATACCCTGGCAGAGAGGAGAAAGGCTAGGAGTGTGGTAGTGAGGGTAGGAACTGTGAATGTTGTGAGCATGACTGGTACGGGGACAGAGCAAGCTGATATGATGGATAGAGGAAAGGTGGATATATTGTGTGTGCCAGAGGCCAGATGGAAGGGGTGTACAGCTATGTGTATCGGACTTGGGTACAAATAGTTCTATCATGGTATGTATGGGTGGGGAACTGGTGTAGGGGTTAACCTGAAGGAACATTATGTCAAGAGTATCTGTGGAGGTGATAAGAGTGTCAGGTAGATTGATGTTTAGGAGGCTGGGAATTGATGGTGTAATGATGACAGTTGTTAGTGCATATGCTCTGCTAATTGCGTGTGTGATGGATGAGACAGACGTACTTTAGTGTGGTTGGATGAAGTGGTGATGAGTATACCCAAAGGTTAGAGAGTGGTGATTGGAGCAGATTTCAATGGGCATGTTGGTGAAGGGGACAGAGGAGATGGAGAAGTGATGGGTAGGTATGGTGTTAAGCAAAGGAATGCAGAAGGTGAGATGGTGGTGGGGTTTGCAAAAGAGGATGGACATGGCTGTGGTGAATATGTAGTTTTACAAGACCGAGGGGCATAGGGTGACATACAAGAGTGGAGGAAGATGTACACAGGTGGATTGTCTCCTATGCAGGTGGGCCTGTTTGAAGGGGATTGGCAACTGTAAAGTGGTGACAGGGGAAAGTGTAGTTAGGCAGCATGGAATGTTGGTCTGTGGGATGACAAAGAAGGGGAAGAGTGTAAGGGCAGCACCATGGATCAAATGGTGGATACTGAGAAAGGGTGATTGTGAGGCTGAGTTCAGGGAAGAGTTAAGACAGGCAGTGGGTGGCAGTGAAGAGTTAGCAAATATCTGGGTAACTACATCTGAGCTAGTAAGGGAGATGAGTAAAACAGGGCTTGGTGTGACATCTGCACAGAGGAAGGATGACAAGGAGACCTGGTGGTGGAATGAGGAAGTACAGGGGAGTATACAGAGAAAGAGGTTGGCCAAGGAGAAGTGGGATTGTCAGACAGATGAAGAAAGTAGACAGGTGTATAGGGGGATGGGGTACATGGCAAAGAGAGTGGTGGCAAAGACTGAGGATGGGGCATCTGAAGGGTTGTATGTAAAGTTGGACACCAAGGATGGAGAATAGGACCTGTACCAATTGGCTTGATGAGGCACATAGCTAGGAAGGATGTGCAGCAAATAAGGGCTGATAAAGGATAATGGTGGAAGTGTACTCACAAGCAAGGAGAGTGTGTCGAGCAGGTGGAAACAGTACTTTGATGGGCTATTGAATGAAGAAAATGAGAGAGAGAGAAGGTTAGATGATGTGGGTATGGTGAATCAGGACGTGCAACAGATTATCAAGGAGGAAGTAAGGATAGCTATGAAGAGGTTTAAGAATGGAAATGTTATTGGTCCAGATGACATATCTGTGGAAGCATGGAGGTGTTTAGGACAAATGGCAGTGGTTGTTTTAATTGGATTGTTTACTGCAATCTTGGAAAGTGAGAGGATGCGTGAGGAGTGGATAAAATGTGTTTGGGTACTGATTATGAGAATAAGGGTGGTGTGCAGAGCTGTAGTAACTACAGAGGGGTAACATAGATCAGTCACAGCATGAGTTAATGGTAAAGGGTGGTGGAAGCTAGGTTAAGAAGGAAAGTGAGGATTACTGATCAGCAGTATGGTTTCATGCCAGGTGAGAGCAGTACAGATGTGATGTTTGCTCTGAGAGTGTTGATGGAGATGTACAGAGATGGGTGGAAGTAGCTGTGTTGTGTCTTTTTGGACTTAGAGATAGCATATGACAGGATGCCTAGAGAGGAGTTGTGGTATTGTATGAGGAGGTCAGGAGTGGCAGAGGAATCCATAAGAAAGCTACAGGATATATACAAGGCTAGTGTGACAGTGGTGAGTTCTGCATTGGGAGTGACAGGTGCATTTTAAGATGGAGGTGGGAGTACATCAGGGATCAGCTATGAACCCTTTCTTATCTGCAGTGGCGATGGACAGGTTGACAGACATGATCAGCCAGGAGTCCCCGTAGACTGTGCTGTTTGCAGATGACATTTTGGTCTCTAGTGAGAGTAGGGAACGGGTTGAGGAGACCCTGGAGAGGTGAAGGTATGATCAAGAGAGGGTAGGAATTATGGTCAGCAGGGCTAAGACAGACTATATGTGTGTGAATGGGAGGGAGGATAGAGGAATGGCAACATCCATGTGTGTTTCTGACTTCATATCCCTCAGAACAGATATGTTACAACAACCCTGTTACACCAGCAACTTTCTCCGTGTATAACAGCAATATGTCAATAATGCCCCTGTGTTTGGGCCTCTGCCCCCCCACCAAGTATGTCAGGCTTTGTCAAGATCTCATGCAGTAAGAGGTGGATAGGTAGAGTATATAATTATATAGTGACTTCATTCCTGATATCATCCCAGTGATGTATCAGACTATCAGATGTGCTATGTGTAGTAGGTCTTATATATGAGGACAAAGCGTAGACATTTTGTGGGACTCTATACAGTTGAGAGGACTGTGTATTTCTGGCAATTGTTGACAGACTGTCAGGATTGTGTAGCAGTGTATTGCAAATGTGTTATTTGGCCTGTGCAGAGAGGGGAGTGATGTAAGTGTTATGGGCCCTTTTCTATCAGACTTTGCATGCTGCTCCAATTTCTGGTGCTCTATCTGCTGCATATGTTTGTAAGGGCAGACTGACACATGTCCCATACCACAGTCAGGTGTCACACTACACTGTGAGTTGGGCCAGTATATGTAGGGGTAGTGTGTGAGTGGCAGACATGCTGATGATTTTGTTCACACAGTCTATATACTCTATTGTTCATGTGGCTTACCAGTATGTCACTTTGAATGTGGTGAGACTGGTTATAGGTATGCACTTTCACAGTGGTGTCTGTTTGTCAGTGCTGTTACATCACTGTAGTGCCTGAAATAATTGCAGTTACATATGTATTCCCGCATAGCAAAATTGGGTTAGTGTTGTGTCAGTCTGCATGTAGTTTAGACAGTGCTTGGTGACAGGCCTAAGAGCTCAGTGTAGTTTCCCTACTGTGATGTTATGTCCGGATATTTATCAGATATACTATTGCCTGACCGCCATATGTGTTATGTACTTCTGACACATCAGTGGGATGATGTAAAGATTTATGTCAGTAACTAGTGGGGAGTAATTTGGTTTTGGACTTGGACTATTCCAGTCAATATATGTTACAACAGACAGGAGGGTGTTACTGCATCAACTGTGTCACCTTATCTACTCCAGTATTTGTGTTATGTTCTCAGTTTAATTGCTTTATCCCCCCCCCCCCTTGTCAGGCTTGGTCTAGATTTGTTGCACAAAGGGGTTATGAGTATACCTCTCAACTGGCCAGATTGTTTCAGACTGTCCAGGATTATTGCTCATATGTATGTTCTGTTCCACAGAATCATTATTTTCATTTCTGTGGTAAATCACTGTGATGATGTGAGGATTTCTGTCAGTAAATGATGACATGCATTTCAGTTTCAGAAAGTACAGTTTTGTACCTACCATAAATGTAGATGTTCGAGTGTTCACCCTGCTGCAGTCATCACACTTGGGTTATCCTGTCGTCAGGCAGTCCCGCAGTCGGCCGGAATTCCAAAGTCTTGGTCCAGCGTCGGTTGCTGTCGCCTCTTCCCTGACGTCAGTGCGACAGGGGTATATATATTGCAACTGATGCCATTTTCTTCAGTTTTTCTTGCCCCAGATGTCAGGTGCCCCCAAAAAGGTGGACAGAAATTAGCACCAAAAGGAGTAACCACAGCACAAACACAAAATCCCTTCAGCTATAAGCAAATACATCAGTAAGGCATAGAAGAGATTTAGCCAGTAGATCAGTGGGGATGGAGGGGGGCTAACCTGGACTGCAGCAGGGTGAACAATCGAACATCTACATTTATGGTAGGCACAAAACTGTACTATGTTCATCGTGTTACCCTACTGCAGTCATCACACTTGGGTAGAATCCCAAAGCTAAGGTAGGGGGGAGGTATCATAGAGGGTTAGTGGAGGCTATAAGGTCCTGCAGAACTGCAGTGGTGAAGCCTGCCCTGGACTTTGAGTAAAGAGGTAAGTGATAGTGTTTGGTAAAGGTGTGTACTGAACTCCAAGTTGCAGCTTCTAAAATTTCCTTGGTTGGAACCCCCCTGAGAAAGGCTGTAGAGGTAGCTGTTGCCCTGGTAGAGTGGGATCTAATGGTAGCAGGAACTGGTTTCCCATGATGGGTATAGCAGAAACGTATGCAATGACCTATCCATTTAGAAATGGTTTGCTTTGATATAGCCTTCCCTTGAGAAGCTGTAGCATAGGATACAAAGAGCTGGTCAGATTTTCTGAAAGCCTTAGTTTTGTCCAAATAGTAACGAAGCTGCCTGTGAATGTCCAAAGAATGTAGGAGTCTCTCACCTTTGTTCTGTGGATTGGGGAAGAAGGTGGGTAAGTGGATGGTTTGATTTAAAGCTACACTGGAAACCACCTTAGGCATAAAGGAAGGATTAGTTCGTAGAGAAACTCTGTCTTGATGAAAAATGAGGAAAGGTTCCACTGCCATTAGTGCCTGTAGCTCTGTGACTCTTCTAGCTGAAGTTATTGCTAGGAGCAGGGCAGTCTTCCATGATAGGAACTGTAGATCTGCAGAGAAAGCTGGTTCAAAGGGAGGTAGCGTTAATTTTTACAGAATAAAATTGAGGTCCCATGTTGGTGTAGGAGCTCTCCTGGGTGGTCTAATGTTTTTTGCCCCTCTGAGGAACTGCCTTAGAAGAGGATGTGAAAATAAAGGTGGATCCGTGTTGTAGTGAGCTGAAATAGTCGAAGCATGGATTTTAATTGAGGAAAAGGAAAGTCCTTTGTGCAACATCTCAGCTAAATACTGTAGAATGTGAGGCATGTGAGGCTGAATTGTGTCTTGGCCTTTAGCTTGGTTCCAGACACAAAACCTTTTCCATTTGTCCGAATAAGCCTTCCTGGTGCTATGCCTCCTGGCTTCCAGAATAACATTCAGAACTGCTTGTGAAAGAGGGGCTGGTTGGATGTTTAGATGATTTGCCATGCAGCCAGATTTAAAGTTTTGAGCTGGCTGTGAAGAATCTGATTGTTTTGCTGTGTGAGCAAATGGGGGATTTGAGGCAATATCCATGGTGGGCTGTGGGCCATATTTTTCAATAGCGGATACCAGTGCTGGTGTGGCCAGTCTGGGGCTATGAGAATCAGTCGTGGTCTCTCCTTTTTGACTTTCAAAAGAACCTTTCTGAGGAGAGGCAATGGAGGGAAGGCATACACTGTCAGGTTTTTCGAACTGAAAGAGAGAGCGTCCACTTTCCAAGCTTGATGGTGAAATGTCCTTGTACAAAATTTTGTCAGTTGATAGTTTTGAGGACTGGCAAACAGGTCTATGTCTGGAAGGCCCCATTTTTGAGTTATCATTGCAAATATTTGTGGATCTAGTTTCCACTCATGGGGATCCTTGATGTTTCTGCTGAGGTCATCTGCCAATGTGTTCTTCTGTCCTGGCATGATTTGAGCTTGTAGCTGGATGTGGTAGGCCAGAGCTGTGTTCCATAAGGTCATTGCTTGCCTGCATAGAGGGTAAGAATGTGTACCCCCTTGTTTGTTTATGTACCACATTACTGTGGTGTTGTCCGTCTTTATTGCAAGTTGTCCTGGATGTAATAGATCCTTGAAGGCTGTCAGAGCTTTCTGTACAGCTAGCATCTCTTTTTGATTTATGTGCAGATTTCTTTGATCTGCAGTCCATAGGCCTTGAATGCATTGTCCTGCCATGTGTGCCCCCCAGGCGTAGTCTGAAGCATCTGTTATGACAGTTTGCCTGGCTGGGGGCAGGGTGAAAGGCTGACCCTTGTTGAGGTGACATGCCTGTGACCACCATAGAAATTCATGTTGTAGGCAGGGAATGAGAGATATCATTGTGTCTAAGCTGTGGCTGTGTTGAGACCATACGCTTTTTAGGTACCACTGTAATTTCCTCATATGCAGCTTTGCAAATGGTATTATTAGAATGCAAGATGCCATGAAGCCCAAAGCCTGCAGAATTTTTCTTGCAGTTAATTGGGTCTTTATTGCCATTGTCTTGAAATATTGAGTCAGTTATAGTTGCTTGTCTGGCATAAGATAAGCCTTCTGGGCCGTTGTATTCAAGCTGGCACACAGGAATGTCATTTTTTTGTGAGGGTACTAATTTTGACTTCTTTTCATTTACTGTGTACCCCAGGCAGTTTAGTAGATGCTTTACAAAGGCCAGGTGATGTAAGAGAATGTCTTTGCTTTCTGCTTGGATGAGGCAGTCATCCAGGTATGGATATATTTGAATTCCTCTTTGTCTGCAGTATGCAATTACTGGTGCCAGGCATTTTGTGAAAACTCTGGGCGCAGTAGATAAGCCAAAGGGCAGTGCAGAGAATTGGTAATGGGTTGAACCTGCAATGAAACAGAGGTATCTTCTGCAACTTTGTCTGATAGGGACATGCAGGTATGCCTCCTTGAGGTTCAACGTTACTAGCCATGCTTCCTTGCCCAACATGGGAAGTAGCTGCTGTAGTGTTAGCATCTTGAATTTGGGTACTTGTAAGTAAGTATTTAGAATTGAAAGGTCCAGAATTGGTCTCCAGGCATTGTCCTTTCTGGGCACTAGAAAGAGTCTTGAATAAAATCCTTGGCCTTGCTCTCGAGTAGGTACCAGTTGAATGGCTCTCATGTCCATGAGAGCTGTAATTTGCTTTTGTGCCTCTGCCCATTGATTTTGTGGCAGGTTTGGCATTCCTCTTTTCATTGGCAAGGTGTGAAAGTGGAATCTGTATCCTCGTAAAATTATGTCTAGGACCCATTTGTCCTTTGTGACAATGTTCCAGTTGTCTGCAAAAAATGTGAGTTTTCCCCCCAAGGGGGCTGCCAAGAGAGTATTGCTTGGCCAGATGAGGTACAAGCCATTGAGTTTGCCTTCTGGTGGTTTGAGACCTGTCTTCTCCTCCCTTCTGTGTTGTAGAGCCCCATTGGCGAGGTTTATACTGGGCTTGTGGTTGTCCTCTGCCTCTTGGGCATCTGTATTTACCCCTCTGTGGTCTGTCAGTGGCTGGAAAGGACCCATTTTTTGTTGGCCAGTTTCTGCTGAAGCGAGGGGGTTGTACTTGTAGGAAATCTTTGACTGTCTGCATAGATTTTGCCTTATCTTCCATTTTCTTCAAATCTTCTTCTGCTTTAACTCCAAAAAGAACATCTTGCTGTAAGGGAGCATCTAGCAGTTTTGCTTTAACATGATCAGGCAGAGTTTGTTCCTTTAACCAAGCATGCCTACGTATAACAGACCCAGTGACAGCTGCTCTGCAGGAGGCCTCCAAATAATCAAACCCACATTGTAAGGTATGTTTGCCCACCTGCTCAGTGGCGTGCAACAGATCCTGTACTTCTTTCAAGTCAAATTGTTGAGGGAGAGAGGTTATTCTTTGCTTTAATTGAGAGATTAGAAATTGCTGATACTTAAGCATGTGAAATTGACAATTCAGTGCCCTCATAGCTAGTGTGGCTGAGGTGTAAACCTTTTTCCCCCACCTGTCTAGTGCTCTGGAATCCCTCTCAGAAGGTACTGGGTTTTTAGCCATAGAAGCCTTATCCCCCTTGGGACCCTGTGAGATAGTCTCTGAGTCCGCTACAGGGCTTTTGTAAAGAAATTTGTGGGAATCAGGCACTCTATAGCATCTGTCAGGCTTAGCCGGAGCAGGAGGTAGAGAGTCTGGGTTGAAACTGGATTCTAAATAGACATCATCCACAATGTCCAAAACTGGTGGGATGGCAAGTGGTCTGTGTTGGGGGAGTAAGAGAAACTCTCCGAGCCTTTTCTTTGAATCAGAGTAGTCCTGACCTTCCCAGTGAAAATGTTCCCTCATAGTGTGTAAAGTTTCCCCAAAGGAGTAGTCTTCAGGAAGAGAAGCTGAGGGAATAGAGTCCTCAGCATCAGAATCTTCATAAGGAGAGAAGGAGTTGTCTTAGTCCTCAGAGGAGTTTGAAGAAATGGACATTTGCTCAGAGGACGCATAATCTTCCTCTTGTCTAGGCCTTTTGTCAGGAGGGGGCTGGGAACCCCTGATTAAAGAAATCAAATCTTCAGCCATTTTGAGCATCTGTTTCTTAGGCATGGGGCCTTGAACAGGAGACTGAAGTGCAGTCCTTTTAGATTTAGAAGGAGTCTTCGACTTAGAAAACGTTTTAATGGTGAGAGTCGTCGGTCTGAAAACGCCTTCAGAAACCTATGGCGTTTCTGCAGTACCGACGTCTTTAGAAGCAAAGTCGTCGGAAGGGCCTGAAGTAAAAGGCTACGTTGGCCTGGTACATTCCATCAAAATTTCCGTAGTGGTCTCGGATTCCAGATCTGCAGTAGTCAGGGGCTGCATCGGAGCCTCACTGAGGACTGGAGAACCGGAGACCGGATCAGCCAAGGCCTCAGAATCTGGCTTAGGCCTGGGCTGTCTGTCTTTATCCCTGCATTTTTTGTGCACGCCGGTAGTCGGTTGCTCCAACGGCATAATGTAGTTAAATTTCCTACCGAAGTAGTGTCGTGCGAAATCAAACCGTCTTTTAATAGTACGCTTATTAAACCTAGCACAAAACCGACAAGAAGTGACGTCGTGGTCTGGGCCTAGGCAAGGTATGCAATAAGAATGAAAATCCTTATGAGGTATTTGCTTCCCACAAGAAATACAATTGTTAACTTTTTCTGACATCGGTCTGCGGCAAGAAAAGTTTCCCCAATGGGGTACTTAGCTTTATAGAAGACTTTGGTCTGAAATTCGAATTCGAAAATCTCAGGTGTCGGCCGACCGGCACTTGCGAACTGCTTCTGCTTCGGGCACCGCGCAGCAAGAAAGACTGAAGAAAATGGCGTCGGTTGCATTATAAATACCCATGGTGCACTGACGTCAGGGAAGAGGCGACAGCAACCGACACCGGACCAAGATTTTGGAATTCCGGCCAACTGCGGGACCGCCTGACGACAGGATAACCCAAGTGTGATGACTGCAGCAGGGTAACACGATAAACATCTCCATCCTTCTGAACATGTATGTAGACACAAACCCTGTTACTGTAGAAACATTCTACATTTATAACTGCAGTATGTACATTATGTCCCTAGTCTTGGCCCATTGTCCCCACATTTTGATAGCC